>NW_027490173.1:134299-263459 GCF_050948175.1 Xylocopa sonorina
ATATAATATGATTTGCGAAGTGTTATGTATTCCTCGTCTACACTTCAAATGAATGTAAATGCGACACTTCCTCGCAAGGAAATAGCGTTTGCAGATGTCTACGTATCTGCTTCTTAGAACGCAATATCGCATCTCATTTCTATGTTTCATGGTACGATATAATAGGATTTGCGAAGTATCATGTATTCCTCGTCTACACTTCAAATGAATGTAAATGCGACACTTCCTTGCAAGGAAATAGCGTTTGCAGATGTCTACGTATCGAAGCAATAGAGTCCAAATGCTTCTTAAAACGAGATATTGCATCTCATATCTATGTTTCATGATAAGATATAATATTCATTGCGAAGTGTTATGCATTCCTCGTCTACGATTCAAATGAATGTAAATGCGACACTTCCTTGCAAGGAAATAGCGTTTGCAAATGTCTACCTATCGTAGCAATTGTGTTCTAATGCTTCTTAAAACCCCGATATCGCAACTCATTTCTATGTTTCATGGTAAGATATAATACGATTTGCGAAGTATCATGTATTCCTCGTCTACGCTTCAAAGGAATGTAAATGCGACACTTCCTTGCAAGGAAATAGCGTTTGCAGATGTCTACGTATCGAAGCAATAGAGTTCAAATGCTTCTTAAAACGAGATATTGCATCTCATATCTATGTTTCATGATAAGATATAATATTCATTGCGAAGTGTTATGCATTCCTCGTCTACGATTCAAATGAATGTAAATGCGACATTTCCTTGCAAGGAAATAGCGTTTGCAAATGTCTACCTATCGTAGCAATTGTGTTCTAATGCTTCTTAAAACGCGATATCGCATCTCATATCTATGTTTCATGATAAGATATAATATTCATTGCGAAGTGTTATGCATACCTCGTCTACGATTCAAATGAAACTAAATGCGACACTTCCTTGCAAGGAAATAGCGTTTGCAGATGTCTACGTATCATGGCAATAGAGTTCATATGATTCTTAAAACGTGATATCGCATCTCATTTCTATGTTTCATGGTAAGATATAACATGATTTGCGAAGTGTTGTGTATTCTTCGTCTACACTTCAAATGAATGTGAATGCGATACTTCCCCGCTAGGAAACAGCGTTTGCAGATGTCTACGTATCGTAGCAATAACTTTCTAATGCTTCTTAAAACCCCGATATCGCAACTCATTTCTATGTTTCATGGTAAGATATAATATGATTTGCGAAGTATCATGTATTCCTCGTCTACGCTTCAAAGGAATGTAAATGCGACACTTCCTTGCAAGGAAGTAGCGTTTGCAGACGTCTACGTATCGAAGCAATAGAGTTCAAATGCTTCTTAAAACGAGATATTGCATCTCATATCTATGTTTCAAGATAAGATATAATATTCATTGCGAAGTGTTATGTATTCCTCGTCTACACTTCAAATGAATGTGAATGCGACACTTCCTCGCTAGGAAATAGCGTTTGCAGATGTCTACGTATCGTAGCAATGGATTTCTGATGCTGCTTAGAACGCAATATCGCATCACATTTCTATGTTTCATGGTACGATATAATATGATTTGCGAAGTGTCATGTATTGCTCGTCTACACTTCAAATGAATGTAAATGCGACACTTCCTTGCAAGGAAATAGCGTTTGCAGATGTCAACGTATCGTAGCAATAGAGTTCTTATAATTCTTAAAACGCGATATCGGATCTCATTTCTATGTTTCATGGTAAGATATAATATGATTTGCGAAGTGTTATGTATTCCTCGTCTACAATTCAAACGAATGTAAATGCGACACTTCCTTGCAAGGAAATAGCGTTTGCAGATGTCTACGTATCGTAGCAATGGATTTCTGATGCTTCTTAAAACGCGATATCGCATCTCATTTCTATATTTCATGGTAAGATATAATATGATTTGCGAAGTATTATGTATTCCTCGTCTACACTTCAAACGAATGTAAATGCGACACTTCCTTGCAAGGAAATAGCGTTTGCAAATGTCTACCTATCGTAGCAATAGTGTTCTAATGCTTCTAAAAACGCGATATCGCATCTCATTTCTATGTTTCATGGTAAGATATAATATGATTTGCGAAGTATCATGTATTTCTCGTCTACGATTCAAATGAATGTAATTGCGACACTTCCTTGCAAGGAAATAGCGTTTGCAGATGTCTACGTATCGTAGCAATGGATTTCTGATGCTTCTTAGAACGCGATATCGCATCTCATTTCTATGTTTCATGGTAAGATATAATATGATTTGCGAAGTGTTATGCATTCCTCGTCTACGATTCAAATGAAACTAAATGCGACACTTCCTTGCAAGGAAATAGCGTTTGTAGATGTCTACGTATCATGGCAATAGAGTTCATATGATTCTTGAAACGTGATATCGCATCTCATTTCTATGTCTCATGGTAAGATATAACATGATTTGCGAAGTGTTGTGTATTCTTCGTCTACACTTCAAATGAATGTGAATGCGATACTTCCCCGCTAGGAAATAGCGTTTGCAGATGTCTACGTATCGTAGCAATAGCTTTCTAATGCTTCTTAAAACCCCGATATCGCAACTCATTTCTATGTTTCATGGTAAGATATAATATGATTTGCGAAGTATCATGTATTCCTCGTCTACGCTTCAAGGGAATGTAAATGCGACACTTCCTTGCAAGGAAATAGCGTTTGCAGACGTCTACGTATCGAAGCAATAGAGTTCAAATGCTTCTTAAAACGAGATATTGCATCTCATATCTATGATACATGATAAGATATAATATTCATTGCGAAGTGTTATGCATTCCTCGTCTACGATTCGAATGAATGTGAATGCGACACTTCCTCGCTAGGAAATAGCGTTTGCAGATTTCTACGTATCGTAGCAATGGATTTCTGAAGCTTCTTAGAACGCGATATCGCATCTCATTTCTATGTTTCATGGTAAGATATAATATGATATGCGAAGTGTCATGTATTCCTCGTCTACACTTCAAATGAATGTAAATGCGACACTTCCTTGCAAGGAAATAGCGTTTGCAGATGTCTACGTATCGTAGCAATAGAGTTCTTATAATCCTTAAAACGCGATATCGGATCTCATTTCTATGTTTCATGGTAAGATATAATATGATTTGCGAAGTGTTATGTATTCCTCGTCTACACTTCAAACGAATGTAAATGCGACACTTCCTTGCAAGGAAAGAGCGGTTGCAGATGTCTACGTATAGTAGCAATGGATTTCTGAAGCTTCTTAGAACGCGATATCGCATCTCATTTCTATGTTTCATGGTAAGATATAATATGATATGCGAAGTGTCATGTATTGCTCTTCTACACTTCAAATGAATGTAAATGCGACACTTCCATGCAAGGATATAGCGTTTGCAGATGTCTACGTATCGTAGCAATAACTTTCTAATGCTTCTTAAAACCCCGATATCGCAACTCATTACTATGTTTCATGGTAAGATATAATATGATTTGCGAAGTATCATGTATTCCTCGTCTACGTTTCAAAGGAATGTAAATGCAACACTTCCTTGCAAGGAAGTAGCGTTTGCAGACGTCTACGTATCGAAGCAATAGAGTTCAAATGCTTCTTAAAACGAGATATTGCATCTCATATCTATGTTTCAAGATAAGATATAATATTCATTGCGAAGTGTTATGTATTCCTCGTCTACACTTCAAATGAATGTGAATGCGACACTTCCTCGCTAGGAAATAGCGTTTGCAGATGTCTACGTATCGTAGCAATGGATTTCTGATGCTTCTTAGAACGCAATATCGCATCACATTTCTATGTTTCATGGTACGATATAATATGATTTGCGAAGTATCATGTATTCCTCGTCTACACTTCAAATGAATGTAAATGCGACACTTCCTTGCAAGGAAATAGCGTTTGCAGATGTCTACGTATCGAAGCAATAGAGTTCAAACTCTTCTTAAAACGCGATATCGCATCTCATTTCTATGTTTCATGGTAAGATATAATATGATTTGCGAAGTATCATGTATTCCTCGTCTACACTTCAAACGAATGTAAATGCGACACTTCCTTGCAAGGAAATAGCGCTTGCAGATGTCTACGTATCGTAGCAATGGATTTCTGAAGCTTCTTAGAACGCGATATCGCATCTCATTTTTATGTTTCATGGTAAGATATAATATGATTTGCGAAGTATCATGTATTCCTCGTCTACACTTCAAATGAATGTAAATGCGACACTTCCTTGCAAGGAAATAGCGTTTGCAGATGTCTACGTATCGAAGCAATAGAGTTCAAACTCTTCTTAAAACGCGATATCGCATCTCATTTCTATGTTTCATGGTAAGATATAATATGATTTGCGAAGTATCATGTATTCCTCGTCTACACTTCAAACGAATGTAAATGCGACACTTCCTTGCAAGGAAATAGCGCTTGCAGATGTCTACGTATCGTAGCAATGGATTTCTGATGCTTCTTAGAACGCGATATCGCATCTCATATCTATGTTTCATGGTAAGATATAATATGATTTGCGAAGTATCATGTATTCCTCGTCTACACTTCAAATGAATGTAAATGCGACACTTCCTTGCAAGGATATAGCGTTTGCTGATGTCTACGTATCGAAGCAATAGAGTTCAAATGCTTCTTAAAACGAGAAATTGCATCTCATATCTATGTTTCATGATAAGATATAATATTCATTGCGAAGTGTTATGCATTCCTCGTCTACGATTCAAATGAATGTAAATGCGACACTTCCTTGCAAGGAAATAGCGTTTGCAAATGTCTACCTATCGTAGCAATAGTGTTCTAATACTTCTTAAAACGCGATATCGCATCTCATTTCTATGTTTCATGGTAAGATATATTATGATTTGCGAAGTGTGATGTATTCCTCGTCTACACTTCAAATGAATGTAAATGCGACACTTGCTTGCAAGGAAATAGCGTTTGCGGATGTCTGCGTATGGTAGCAATAGAGTTCAAATGCTTCTTAAAACGAGATATTGCATCTCATATCTATGTTTCATGATAAGATATAATATTCATTGCGAAGTGTTATGCATTCCTCGTCTACGATTCGAATGAATGTAAATGCGACACTTGCCTGCAAGGAAATAGCGTTTGCAAATGTCTACCTATCGTAGCAACAGAGTTCTTATGAATCTTAAAACGCGATATTGCATCTGATTTCTAAGTTTCATGGTAAGATATAATATGATTTGCGAAGTGTCATGTATTCCTCGTCTACACTTCAAATGAATGTAAATGCGACACTTCCTTGCAAGGAAATAGCGTTTACAGATGTCTACGTATCATAGCAATAGAGTTCATATGATTCTTGAAACGTGATATCGCATCTCATTTCTATGTCTCATGGTACAATATAACATGATTTGCGAAGTGTTGTGTATTCTTCGTCTACACTTCAAATGAATGTGAATGCGATACTTCCCCGCTAGGAAATAGCGTTTGCAGATGTCTACGTATCGTAGCAATAGCTTTCTAATGCTTCTTAGAACCCCGGTATCGCAACTCATTTCTTCGTTTCATGGTAAGATATAATATGATTTGCGAAGTATCATGTATTCCTCGTCTACACTTCAAAGGAATGTAAATGCGACACTTCCTTGCAGGGAAATAGCGTTTGCAGACGTCTACGTATCGAAGCAATAGAGTTCAAATGCTTCTTAAGACGAGATATTGCATCTCATATCTGTGTTTCATGATAAGATATAATATTCATTGCGAAGTGTTATGCATTCCTCGTCTACGATTCAAATGAATGTAAATGCGACACTTCCTTGCAAGGAAGTAGTGTTTGCAGATGTCTACCTATCGTAGCAATAGAGTTCTTATGATTCTTAAAACGCGATATCGCATCTCATTTCTATATTTCATGGTAAGGTATAATATGATTTGCGAAGTGTTATGTATTCCTCGTCTACACTTCAAATGAATGTGAATGCGACACTTCCTCGCTAGGAAATAGCGTCTGCAGATGTCTAGGTATCGTAGCAATAGAGTTCTAATGCTTCTTAAAACGAGTTATTGCATCTCTTATCTATGTTTCATGATAAGATAAGGTATCGTAGCAATAGAGTTCTAATGCTTCTTAAAACGAGTTATTGCATCTCTTATCTATGTTTCATGATAAGATATAATATTCATTGCGAAGTGTTATGCATTCCTCGTCCACGATTCAAATGAATGTAAATGCGACACTTCCTTGCAAGGAAATAGAGTTTGCAGATGTCTACGTATCATAGCAATAGAGTTCATATGATTCTTGAAACGTGATATCGCATCTCATTTCTATGTCTCATGGTAAGATATAACATGATTTGCGAAGAGTTGTGTATTCTTCGTCAACACTTCAAATGAATGTGAATGCGATACTTCCCAGCTAGGAAATAGCGTTTGCAGATGTCTACGTATCGTAGCAATAGCTTTCTAATGCTTCTTAAAACCCCGATATCGCAACTCATTTCTATGTTTCATGGTAAGATATAATATGATTTGCGAAGTGTTATGTATTCCTCGTCTACACTTCAAATGAATGTAAATGCGACACTTCCTTGCAGGGAAATAGCGTTTGCAAATGTCTACCTATCGCAGCAATAGTGTTCTAATGCTTCTTAAAACGCGATATCGCATCTCATATCTATGTTTCATGGTAAGATATAATATTCATTGCGAAGTGTTATGCATTCCTCGTCTACACTTCAAATGAATGTAAATGCGACACTTCCTTGCAGGGAAATAGCGTTTGCAAATGTCTACCTATCGTAGCAATAGTGTTCTAATACTTCTTAAAACGCGATATCGCATCTCATTTCTATGTTTCATGGTAAGATATATTATGATTTGCGAAGTGTGATGTATTCCTCGTCTACACTTCAAATGAATGTAAATGCGACACTTGCTTGCAAGGAAATAGCGTTTGCGGATGTCTGCGTATGGTAGCAATAGAGTTCAAATGCTTCTTAAAACGAGATATTGCATCTCATATCTATGTTTCATGATAAGATATAATATTCATTGCGAAGTGTTATGCATTCCTCGTCTACGATTCGAATGAATGTAAATGCGACACTTGCCTGCAAGGAAATAGCGTTTGCAAATGTCTACCTATCGTAGCAACAGAGTTCTTATGAATCTTAAAACGCGATATTGCATCTGATTTCTAAGTTTCATGGTAAGATATAATATGATTTGCGAAGTCTCATGTATTCCTCGTCTACACTTCAAATGAATGTAAATGCGACACTTCCTTGCTAGGAAATAGCGTCTGCAGATGTCTAGTTATCGTAGCAATAGAGTTCTAATGCTTCTTAAAACGCGATATCGCATCTCATTTCTATGTTTCATGGTAAGATGTAAAAGGATTTGCGAAGTATCATGTATTCCTCGTCTACACTTCAAATGAATGTAAATGCGACACTTCCTTGAAAGGAAATAGCGTTTGCAGATGTCTACGTATCGTAGCAATAGAGTTCTAAAGCTTCTTAAAACGCGATATCGCATCTCATTTTTATGTTTCATGATAAGATATAATATTCATTGAGAAGTGTTATGTATTCCTCGTCTACACTTCAAATGAATGTGAATGCGACACTTCCTCGCTAGGAAATAGCGTTTGCAGATGTCTACGTATCGTAGCAATAGAGTTCTAAAGCTTCTTAAAACGCGATATCGCATCTCATTTCTATGTTTCATGGTAAGATATAATATGATTTGCGAAGTGATATGTATTCCTCGTCTACATTTCAAATGTTTGTAAATGCGACACTTCGTTGCAAGGAAATAGCGTTTACAGATGTCTACGTATCGTAGCAATGGATTTCTGATGCTTCTTAAAACGCGATATTGCATCACATATCTATGTTTCATGATAAGATATAATATTCATTGCGAAGTGTTATGCATTCCTCGTCTACGATTCAAATGAATGTAAATGCGACACGTCCTTGCAAGGAAATAGCGTTTGCAAATGTCTACCTATTGTAGCAGTAGTGTTCTAATGCTTCTTAAAACGCGATATCGCATCTCATTTCTATGTTTCATGGTAAGATATAACATGATTTGCGAAGTGTTGTGTATTCTTCGTCTACACTTCAAATGAATGTGAATGCGATACTTCCCCGCTAGGAAATAGCGTTTGCAGATGTCTACGTATCGTAGCAATAGCTTTCTAATGCTTCTTAAAACCGCGATATCGCAACTCATTTCTATGTTTCATGGTAAGATATAATATGATTTGCGAAGTGTTATGTATTCCTCGTCTACACTTCAAATGAATGTAAATGCGACACTTCCTTGCAGGGAAATAGCGTTTGCAAATGTCTACCTATCGCAGCAATAGTGTTCTAATGCTTCTTAAAACGCGATATCGCATCTCATATCTATGTTTCATGGTAAGATATAATATTCATTGCGAAGTGTTATGCATTCCTCGTCTACGATTCAAATGAATGTAAATGCGACACTTCCTTGCAAGGAAATAGCGTTTGCAAATGTCTACCTATCGTAGCAATAGTGTTCTAATACTTCTTAAAACGCGATATCGCATCTCATTTCTATGTTTCATGGTAAGATATATTATGATTTGCGAAGTGTGATGTATTCCTCGTCTACACTTCAAATGAATGTAAATGCGACACTTGCTTGCAAGGAAATAGCGTTTGCGAATGTCTGCGTATGGTAGCAATAGAGTTCAAATGCTTCTTAAAACGAGATATTGCATCTCATATCTATGTTTCATGATAAGATATAATATTCATTGCGAAGTGTTATGCATTCCTCGTCTACGATTCGAATGAATGTAAATGCGACACTTGCCTGCAAGGAAATAGAGTTTGCAAATGTCTACCTATCGTAGCAACAGAGTTCTTATGAATCTTAAAACGCGATATTGCATCTGATTTCTAAGTTTCATGGTAAGATATAATATGATTTGCGAAGTGTCATGTATTCCTCGTCTACACTTCAAATGAATGTAAATGCGACACTTCCTTGCTAGGAAATAGCGTCTGCAGATGTCTAGTTATCGTAGCAATAGAGTTCTAATGCTTCTTAAAACGCGATATCGCATCTCATTTCTATGTTTCATGGTAAGATGTAATAGGATTTGCGAAGTATCATGTATTCCTCGTCTACATTTCAAATGTTTGTAAATGCGACACTTCGTTGCAAGGAAATAGCGTTTACAGATGTCTACGTATCGTAGCAATGGATTTCTGATGCTTCTTAAAACGCGATATTGCATCACATATCTATGTTTCATGATAAGATATAATGTTCATTGCGAAGTGTTATGCATTCCTCGTCTACGATTCAAATGAATGTAAATGCGACACGTCCTTGCAAGGAAATAGCGTTTGCAAATGTCTACCTATTGTAGCAGTAGTGTTCTAATGCTTCTTAAAACGCGATATCGCATCTCATTTCTATGTTTCATGGTAAATTATAATATGATTTGCGCAGTGTTATGTATTCCTCGTCTACACTTCAAATGAATGTAAATGCGACACTTCCTTGCAAGGAAATAGCGTTTGCAGATGTCTACGTATCGAAGCAATAGAGTTCAAATGCTTCTTAAAACGAGATATTGCATCTCATATCTATGTTTCATGATAAGATATAATATTCATTGCGAAGTGTTATGTATTCCTCGTCTACACTTCAAATGAATGTAAATGCGACACTTCCTTGCAAGGAAATAGCGTTTGCAGATGTCTACGTATCATAGCAATAGAGTTCATATGATTCTTGAAACGTGATATCGCATCTCATTTCTATGTCTCATGGTACAATATAACATGATTTGCGAAGTGTTGTGTATTCTTCGTCTACACTTCAAATGAATGTGAATGCGATACTTCCCCGCTAGGAAATAGCGTTTGCAGATGTCTACGTATCGTAGCAATAGCTTTCTAATGCTTCTTAGAACCCCGGTATCGCAACTCATTTCTTCGTTTCATGGTAAGATATAATATGATTTGCGAAGTATCATGTATTCCTCGTCTACACTTCAAAGGAATGTAAATGCGACACTTCCTTGCAGGGAAATAGCGTTTGCAGACGTTTACGTATCGAAGCAATAGAGTTCAAATGCTTCTTAAGACGAGATATTGCATCTCATATCTGTGTTTCATGATAAGATATAATATTCATTGCGAAGTGTTATGCATTCCTCGTCTACGATTCAAATGAATGTAAATGCGACACTTCCTTGCAAGGAAGTAGTGTTTGCAGATGTCTACCTATCGTAGCAATAGAGTTCTTATGATTCTTAAAACGCGATATCGCATCTCATTTCTATATTTCATGGTAAGGTATAATATGATTTGCGAAGTGTTATGTATTCCTCGTCTACACTTCAAATGAATGTGAATGCGACACTTCCTCGCTAGGAAATAGCGTCTGCAGATGTCTAGGTATCGTAGCAATAGAGTTCTAATGCTTCTTAAAACGAGATATTGCATCTCTTATCTATGTTTCATGATAAGATATAATATTCATTGCGAAGTGTTATGCATTCCTCGTCCACGATTCAAATGAATGTAAATGCGACACTTCCTTGCAAGGAAATAGAGTTTGCAGATGTCTACGTATCATAGCAATAGAGTTCATATGATTCTTGAAACGTGATATCGCATCTCATTTCTATGTCTCATGGTAAGATATAACATGATTTGCGAAGAGTTGTGTATTCTTCGTCTACACTTCAAATGAATGTGAATGCGATACTTCCCAGCTAGGAAATAGCGTTTGCAGATGTCTACGTATCGTAGCAATAGCTTTCTAATGCTTCTTAAAACCCCGATATCGCAACTCATTTCTATGTTTCATGGTAAGATATAATATGATTTGCAAAGTGTTATGTATTCCTCGTCTACACTTCAAATGAATGTAAATGCGACACTTCCTTGCAGGGAAATAGCGTTTGCAAATGTCTACCTATCGCAGCAATAGTGTTCTAATGCTTCTTAAAACGCGATATCGCATCTCATATCTATGTTTCATGGTAAGATATAATATTCATTGCGAAGTGTTATGCATTCCTCGTCTACACTTCAAATGAATGTAAATGCGACACGTCCTTGCAGGGAAATAGCGTTTGCAAATGTCTACCTATCGTAGCAATAGTGTTCTAATACTTCTTAAAACGCGATATCGCATCTCATTTCTATGTTTCATGGTAAGATATATTATGATTTGCGAAGTGTGATGTATTCCTCGTCTACACTTCAAATGAATGTAAATGCGACACTTGCTTGCAAGGAAATAGCGTTTGCGGATGTCTGCGTATGGTAGCAATAGAGTTCAAATGCTTCTTAAAACGAGATATTGCATCTCATATCTATGTTTCATGATAAGATATAATATTCATTGCGAAGTGTTATGCATTCCTCGTCTACGATTCGAATGAATGTAAATGCGACACTTGCCTGCAAGGAAATAGCGTTTGCAAATGTCTACCTATCGTAGCAACAGAGTTCTTATGAATCTTAAAACGCGATATTGCATCTGATTTCTAAGTTTCATGGTAAGATATAATATGATTTGCGAAGTGTCATGTATTCCTCGTCTACACTTCAAATGAATGTAAATGCGACACTTCCTTGCTAGGAAATAGCGTCTGCAGATGTCTAGTTATCGTAGCAATAGAGTTCTAATGCTTCTTAAAACGCGATATCGCATCTCATTTCTATGTTTCATGGTAAGATGTAATAGGATTTGCGAAGTATCATGTATTCCTCGTCTACACTTCAAATGAATGTAAATGCGACACTTCCTTGAAAGGAAATAGCGTTTGCAGATGTCTACGTATCGTAGCAATAGAGTTCTAAAGCTTCTTAAAACGCGATATCGCATCTCATTTTTATGTTTCATGATAAGATATAATATTCATTGCGAAGTGTTATGTATTCCTCGTCTACACTTCAAATGAATGTGAATGCGACACTTCCTCGCTAGGAAATAGCGTTTGCAGATGTCAACGTATCGTAGCAATAGAGTTCTAAAGCTTCTTAAAACGCGATATCGCATCTCATTTCTATGTTTCATGGTAAGATATAATATGATTTGCGAAGTGATATGTATTCCTCGTCTACATTTCAAATGTTTGTAAATGCGACACTTCGTTGCAAGGAAATAGCGTTTACAGATGTCTACGTATCGTAGCAATGGATTTCTGATGCTTCTTAAAACGCGATATTGCATCACATATCTATGCTTCATGATAAGATATAATATTCATTGCGAAGTGTTATGCATTCCTCGTCTACGATTCAAATGAATGTAAATGCGACACGTCCTTGCAAGGAAATAGCGTTTGCAAATGTCTACCTATTGTAGCAGTAGTGTTCTAATGCTTCTTAAAACGCGATATCGCATCTCATTTCTATGTTTCATGGTAAATTATAATATGATTTGCGCAGTGTTATGTATTACTCGTCTACACTTCAAATGAATGTAAATGCGACACTTCCTTGCAAGGAAATAGCGTTTGCAGATGTCTACGTATCGAAGCAATAGAGTTCAAATGCTTCTTAAAACGAGATATTGCATCTCATATCTATGTTTCATGATAAGATATAATATTCATTGCGAAGTGTTATGTATTCCTCGTCTACACTTCAAATGAATGTAAATGCGACACTTCCTTGCAAGGAAATAGCGTTTGCAGATGTCTACGTATCATAGCAATAGAGTTCATATGATTCTTGAAACGTGATATCGCATCTCATTTCTATGTCTCATGGTACAATATAACATGATTTGCGAAGTGTTGTGTATTCTTCGTCTACACTTCAAATGAATGTGAATGCGATACTTCCCCGCTAGGAAATAGCGTTTGCAGATGTCTACGTATCGTAGCAATAGCTTTCTAATGCTTCTTAGAACCCCGGTATCGCAACTCATTTCTTCGTTTCATGGTAAGATATAATATGATTTGCGAAGTATCATGTATTCCTCGTCTACACTTCAAAGGAATGTAAATGCGACACTTCCTTGCAGGGAAATAGCGTTTGCAAATGTGTACCTATCGCAGCAATAGTGTTCTAATGCTTCTTAAAACGCGATATCGCATCTCATATCTATGTTTCATGGTAAGATATAATATTCATTGCGAAGTGTTATGCATTCCTCGTCTACGATTCAAATGAATGTAAATGCGACACTTCCTCGCAAGGAAATAGCGTTTGCAGATGTCTACGTATCGTAGCAATGGATTTCTGATGCTTCTTAAAACGCGATATCGCATCACATATCTATGTTTCATGATAAGATATAATATTCATTGCGAAGTGTTATGCATTCCTCGTCTACGATTCAAATGAATGTAAATGCGACACGTCCTTGCAAGGAAATAGCGTTTGCAAATGTCTACCTATTGTAGCAATAGTGTTCTAATGCTTCTTAAAACGCGATATCGCATCTCATTTCTATGTTTAATGGTAAGGTATAATATGATTTGCGAAGTGTTATGTATTCCTCGTCTACACTTCAAATGAATGTGAATGCGACACTTCCTCGCTAGGAAATAGCGTCTGCAGATGTCTACGTATCGTAGCAATAGAGTTCTAAAGCTGCTTAAAACGCGATATCGCATCTCATTTCTATGTTTCATGGTAAGATATAATATGATTTGCGAAGTGTTATGTATTCCTCGTCTACACTTCAAATGAATGTAAATGCGACACATCCTTGCAAGGAAATAGCGTTTGCAGATGTCTACGTATCGCAGCAATAGAGTTCTTATGATACTTAAAACGCGATATCGCATCTCATTTCTATGTTTCATGGTAAGGTATAATATGATTTGCGAAGTGATATGTATTCCTCGTCTACATTTCAAATGAATGTAAATGCGACACTTCCTTGCAAGGAAGTAGCGTTTGCAGATGTCTACCTATCGTAGCAATAGGGTTCTTATGATTCTTAAAACGCGATATCGCATCTCATTTCTATATTTCATGGTAAGGTATAATATGATTTGCGAAGTGTTATGTATTCCTTGTCTGCACTTCAAATGAATGTGAATGCGACACTTCCTCGCTAGGAAATAGCGTCTGCAGATGTCTAGGTATCGTAGCAATGGAGTTCTAATGCTTCTTAAAACGAGATATTGCATCTCTTAACTATGTTTCATGATAAGATATAATATTCATTGCGAAGTGTTATGCATTCCTCGTCTACGATTCAAATGAAAGTAAATGCGACACTTCCTTGCAAGGATATAGCGTTTGCAGATGTCTACGTATCATAGCAATAGAGTTCATATGATTCTTAAAACGTGATACCGCATCTCATTTCTATGTTTCATGGTAAGATATAACATGATTTGCGAAGTGTTGTGTATTCTTCGTCTACACTTCAAATGAATGTGAATGCGATACTTCCCCGCTAGGAAACAGCGTTTGCAGATGTCTACGTATCCTAGCAATAACTTTCTAATGCTTCTTAAACCCCGATATCGCAACTCATTTCTGTGTTTCATGGTAAGATATAAAATGATTTGCGAAGTATCATGTATTCCTCGTCTACGCTTCAAAGGAATGTAAATGCGACACTTCCTTGCAAGGTAGTAGCGTTTGCAGACGTCTACGTATCGAAGCAATGGATTTCTGATGCTTCTTAGAACGCAATATCGCATCTCATTTCTATGTTTCATGGTACGATATAATATGATTTGCGAAGTGTCATGTATTCCTCGTATACACTTCAAATGAATGTAAATGCGACTCTTCTTTGCAAGGAAATAGCGGTTGCAGATGTCTACGTATCGTAGCAATGGATTTCTGAAGCTTCTTAGAACGCGATATCGCATCTCATTTCTATGTTTCATGGTACGATATAATATGATTTGCGAAGTATCATGTATTCCTCGTCTACACTTCAAATGAATGTAAATGCGACACTTCCTTGCAAGGAAATAGCGTTTGCAGATGTCTACGTATCGTAGCAATAGAGTTCTTATAATTCTTAAAACGCGATATCGGATCTCATTTCTATGTTTCATGGTAAGATATAATATGATTTGCGAAGTGTTATGTATTCCTCGTCTACACTTCAAACGAATGTAAATGCGACACTTCCTTGCAAGGAAATAGCGTTTGCAAATGTCTACCTATCGTAGCAATAGTGTTCTAATGCTTCTAAAAACGCGATATCGCATCTCATTTCTATGTTTCATGGTAAGATATAATATGATTTGCGAAGTATCATGTATTCCTCGTCTACGATTCAAATGAATGTAATTGCGACACTTCCTTGCAAGGAAATAGCGTTTGCAGAAGTCTACGTATCGTAGCAATGGATTACTGATGCTTCTTAGAACGCGATATCGCATCCCATTTCTATGTTTCATGGTAAGATATAATATGATTTGCGAAGTGTTATGTATTCCTCGTCTACACTTCAAACGAATGTAAATGCGACACTCCCTTGCAAGGAAATAGCGTTTGCAGATGTCTACGTATCGCAGCAATAGAGTTCTTATGATTCTTAAAGCGCGATATCGCATCTCATTTCTATGTTTCATGGTAAGGTATAATATGATTTGCGAAGTGATATGTATTCCTCGTCTACATTTCAAACGCGTTTGCAGACGTATCGTAGCAATGGATTTCTGATGCTTCTTAGAACGCGATATCGCATCTCATTTCTATGTTTCATGGTAAGATATAATATGATTTGCGAAGTGTTATGTATTCCTCGTCTACACTTCAAACGAATGTAAATGCGACACTCCCTTGCAAGGAAATAGCGTTTGCAGATGTCTACGTATCGCAGCAATAGAGTTCTTATGATTCTTAAAGCGCGATATCGCATCTCATTTCTATGTTTCATGGTAAGGTATAATATGATTTGCGAAGTGATATGTATTCCTCGTCTACATTTCAAACGCGTTTGCAGACGTATCGTAGCAATGGATTTCTGATGCTTCTTAGAACGCGATATCGCATCTCATTTCTATGTTTCATGGTAAGATATAATATGATTTGCGAAGTGTTATGTATTCCTCGTCTACACTTCAAACGAATGTAAATGCGACACTCCCTTGCAAGGAAATAGCGTTTGCAGATGTCTACGTATCGTAGCAATGGATTTCTGATGCTTCTTAAAACGCGATATCGCATCTCATTTCTATATTTCATGGTAAGATATAATATCATTTGCGAAGTGTTATGTATTCCTCGTCTACACTTCAAACGAATGTAAATGCGACACTTCCTTGCAAGGAAATAGCGTTTGCAAATGTCTACCTATCGTAGCAATAGTGTTCTAATGCTTCTAAAAACGCGATATCGCATCTCATTTCTATGTTTCATGGTAAGATATAATATGATTTGCGAAGTATCATGTATTTCTCGTCTACGATTCAAATGAATGTAAATGCGACACTTCCTTGCAAGGAAATAGCGTTTGCAGATGTCTACGTATCGTAGCAGTAGAGTTTATATGATTCTTAAAACGCGATATCGCATCTCATTTCTACGTTTCATGGTAAGATATAATATGATTTGCGAAGTGTTATGTATTCCTCGTCTACACTTCATATGAATGTAAATGCGACACTTCCTTCCAAGGATATAGCGTTTGCAGATGTCTACGTATCGGAGCAATAGAGTTCATATGATTCTTAAAACGTGATATCGCATCTCATTTCTATGTTTCATGGTAAGATATAACATGATTTGCGAAGTGTTGTGTATTCTTCGTCTACACTTCAAATGAATGTGAACGCTACTCTTCCTTGCAAGGAAATAGCGTTTGCAGACGTCTACGTATCGAAGAAATAGAGTTCAAATTCTTCTTAAAACGCGATATCGCATCTCATTTCTATGCTTCATGGTAAGATATAATATGATTTGCGGAGTATCATGTATTCCTCGTCTACACTTCAAAGGAATGTAAATGCGACACTTCCTTGCAAGGAAATAGCGTTTGCAGACGTCTACGTATCGGAGCAATAGAGTTCAAATGCTTCTTAAAACGAGATATTGCATCTCATATCTATGTTTCATGATAAGATATAATATTCATTGCGAAGTGTTATGTATTCCTCGTCTACACTTCAAATGAATGTGAATGCGACACTTCCTCGCTAGGAAATAGCGTTTGCAGAGGTCTACGTATCGTAGCAATATAGTTCTAAAGCTTCTTAAAACGCGATATAGCATCTCATTTCTATGTTTCATGGTAAGATATAATATGATTTGCGAAGTGTTATGTAATCCTCGTCTACACTTCAAATGAATGTAAATGCGACACTTCCTTGCAAGGAAATAGCGTTTGCAGATGTCTACGTATCGCAGCAATAGAGTTCTTATGATTCTTAAAGCGCGATATCGCATCTCATTTCTATGTTTCATGGTAAGGTATAATATGATTTGCGAAGTGATATGTATTCCTCGTCTACATTTCAAACGCGTTTGCAGACGTATCGTAGCAATGGATTTCTGATGCTTCTTAGAACGCGATATCGCATCTCATTTCTATGTTTCATGGTAAGATATAATATGATTTGCGAAGTGTTATGTATTCCTCGTCTACACTTCAAACGAATGTAAATGCGACACTCCCTTGCAAGGAAATAGCGTTTGCAGATGTCTACGTATCGTAGCAATGGATTTCTGATGCTTCATAAAACGCGATATCGCATCTCATTTCTATATTTCATGGTAAGATATAATATCATTTGCGAAGTGTTATGTATTCCTCGTCTACACTTCAAACGAATGTAAATGCGACACTTCCTTGCAAGGAAATAGCGTTTGCAAATGTCTACCTATCGTAGCAATAGTGTTCTAATGCTTCTAAAAACGCGATATCGCATCTCATTTCTATGTTTCATGGTAAGATATAATATGATTTGCGAAGTATCATGTATTCCTCGTCTACGATTCAAATGAATGTAATTGCGACACTTCCTTGCAAGGAAATAGCGTTTGCAAATGTCTACGTATCGAAGCAATAGAGTTCAAATGTTTCTTAAAACGCGATATCGCATCTCATTTCTATGTTTCATGGTAAGATATAATATGATTTGCGAAGTATCATGTATTCCTCGTCTACACTTCAAATGAATGCAAATGCGACACTTCCTTGCAAGGAAATTGCGTTTGCAGATGTCTACGTATCGTAGCAATAGAGTTTATATGATTCTTAAGACGCGATATCGCATCTCATTTCTATGTTTCATGGTAAGTAATAATATGATTTGCGAAGTGTTATGTATTCCTCGTCTACACTTCAAATGAATGTAAATGCGACACATCCTTGCAAGGAAATAGCGTTTGCAGATGTCTACGTATCGCAGCAATAGAGTTCTTATGATACTTAAAACGCGATATCGCATCTCATTTCTATGTTTCATGGTAAGGTATAATATGATTTGCGAAGTGATATGTATTCCTCGTCTACATTTCAAATGAATGTAAATGCGACACTTCCTTGCAAGGAAGTAGCGTTTGCAGATGTCTACCTATCGTAGCAATAGGGTTCTTATGATTCTTAAAACGCGATATCGCATCTCATTTCTATATTTCATGGTAAGGTATAATATGATTTGCGAAGTGTTATGTATTCCTTGTCTGCACTTCAAATGAATGTGAATGCGACACTTCCTCGCTAGGAAATAGCGTCTGCAGATGTCTAGGTATCGTAGCAATAGAGTTCTAATGCTTCTTAAAACGAGATATTGCATCTCTTAACTATGTTTCATGATAAGATATAATATTCATTGCGAAGTGTTATGCATTCCTCGTCTACGATTCAAATGAAAGTAAATGCGACACTTCCTTGCAAGGATATAGCGTTTGCAGATGTCTACGTATCATAGCAATAGAGTTCATATGATTCTTAAAACGTGATACCGCATCTCATTTCTATGTTTCATGGTAAGATATAACATGATTTGCGAAGTGTTGTGTATTCTTCGTCTACACTTCAAATGAATGTGAATGCGATACTTCCCCGCTAGGAAACAGCGTTTGCAGATGTCTACGTATCCTAGCAATAACTTTCTAATGCTTCTTAAAACCCCGATATCGCAACTCATTTCTATGTTTCATGGTAAGATATAATATGATTTGCGAAGTATCATGTATTCCTCGTCTACGCTTCAAAGGAATGTAAATGCGACACTTCCTTGCAAGGTAGTAGCGTTTGCAGACGTCTACGTATCGAAGCAATGGATTTCTGATGCTTCTTAGAACGCAATATCGCATCTCATTTCTATGTTTCATGCTACGATATAATATGATTTGCGAAGTGTCATGTATTCCTCGTATACACTTCAAATGAATGTAAATGCGACTCTTCTTTGCAAGGAAATAGCGGTTGCAGATGTCTACGTATCGTAGCAATGGATTTCTGAAGCTTCTTAGAACGCGATATCGCATCTCATTTCTATGTTTCATGGTAAGATATAATATGATATGCGAAGTGTCATGTATTGCTCGTCTACACTTCAAATGAATGTAAATGCGACACTTCCTTGCAAGGAAATAGCGTTTGCAGATGTCTACGTATCGTAGCAATAGAGTTCTTATAATTCTTAAAACGCGATATCGGATCTTATTTCTATGTTTCATGGTAAGATATAATATGATATGCGAAGTGTTATGTATTCCTCGTCTACACTTCAAACGAATGTAAATGCGACACTTCCTTGCAAGGATATAGCGTTTGCAGATGTCTACGTATCGAAGCAATAAAGTTCAAAATGCTCCTTAAATCGCGATATCGCATCTCATTTGTATGTTTCATGGTAAGATATAATATGATTTGCGAAGTATCATGTATTCCTCGTCTACACTTCAAATGAATGTAAATGCTACTCTTCCTTGCAAGGAAATAGCGTTTGCTGATGTCTACGTATCGCAGCAATAGAGTACTTATGATACTTAAAACGCGATATCGCATCTCATTTCTATGTTTCATGGTAAGGTATAATATGATTTGCGAAGTGATATGTATTCCTCGTCTACATTTCAAATGAATGTAAATGCGACACTTCCTTGCAAGGAAGTAGCGTTTGCAGATGTCTACCTATCGTAGCAATAGGGTTCTTATGATTCTTAAAACGCGATATCGCATCTCATTTCTATATTTCATGGTAAGGTATAATATGATTTGCGAAGTGTTATGTATTCCTTGTCTGCACTTCAAATGAATGTGAATGCGACACTTCCTCGCTAGGAAATAGCGTCTGCAGATGTCTAGGTATCGTAGCAATAGAGTTCTAATGCTTCTTAAAACGAGATATTGCATCTCTTAACTATGTTTCATGATAAGATATAATATTCATTGCGAAGTGTTATGCATTCCTCGTCTACGATTCAAATGAAAGTAAATGCGACACTTCCTTGCAAGGATATAGCGTTTGCAGATGTCTACGTATCATAGCAATAGAGTTCATATGATTCTTAAAACGTGATACCGCATCTCATTTCTATGTTTCATGGTAAGATATAACATGATTTGCGAAGTGTTGTGTATTCTTCGTCTACACTTCAAATGAATGTGAATGCGATACTTCCCCGCTAGGAAACAGCGTTTGCAGATGTCTACGTATCCTAGCAATAACTTTCTAATGCTTCTTAAAACCCCGATATCGCAACTCATTTCTATGTTTCATGGTAAAGATATAAAATGATTTGAGAAGTATCATGTATTCCTCGTCTACGCTTCAAAGGAATGTAAATGCGACACTTCCTTGCAAGGTAGTAGCGTTTGCAGACGTCTACGTATCGAAGCAATGGATTTCTGATGCTTCTTAGAACGCAATATCGCATCTCATTTCTATGTTTCATGGTACGATATAATATGATTTGCGAAGTGTCATGTATTCCTCGTATACACTTCAAATGAATGTAAATGCGACTCTTCTTTGCAAGGAAATAGCGGTTGCAGATGTCTACGTATCGTAGCAATGGATTTCTGAAGCTTCTTAGAACGCGATATCGCATCTCATTTCTATGTTTCATGGTATGATATAATATGATTTGCGAAGTATCATGTATTCCTCGTCTACACTTCAAATGAATGTAAATGCGACACTTCCTTGCAAGGAAATAGCGTTTGCAGATGTCTACGTATCGTAGCAATAGAGTTCTTTAATTCTTAAAACGCGATATCGGATCTCATTTCTATGTTTCATGGTAAGATATAATATGATTTGCGAAGTGTTATGTATTCCTCGACTACACTTCAAACGAATGTAAATGCGACACTTCCTTGCAAGGAAATAGCGTTTGCAAATGTCTACCTATCGTAGCAATAGTGTTCTAATGCTTCTAAAACGCGATATCGCATCTCATTTCTATGTTTCATGGTAAGATATAATATGATTTGCGAAGTATCATGTATTCCTCGTCTACGATTCAAATGAATGTAATTGCGACACTTCCTTGCAAGGAAATAGCGTTTGCAGAAGTCTACGTATCGTAGCAATGGATTACTGATGCTTCTTAGAACGCGATATCGCATCTCATTTCTATGTTTCATGGTAAGATATAATATGATTTGCGAAGTGTCATGTATTCCTCGTCTACACTTCATATGAATGTAAATGCGACACTTCCTTCCAAGGATATAGCGTTTGCAGATGTCTACGTATCGGAGCAATAGAGTTCATATGATTCTTAAAACGTGATATCGCATCTCATTTCTATGTTTCATGGTAAGATATAACATGATTTGCGAAGTGTTGTGTATTCTTCGTCTACACTTCAAATGAATGTGAACACTACCCTTCCTTGCAAGGAAATAGCGTTTGCAGACGTCTACGTATCGAAGAAATAGAGTTCAAATTCTTCTTAAAAACGCGATATCGCATCTCATTTCTATGCTTCATGGTAAGATATAATATGATTTGCGGAGTATCATGTATTCCTCGTCTACACTTCAAAGGAATGTAAATGCGACACTTCCTTGCAAGGAAATAGCGTTTGCAGACGTCTACGTATCGGATCAATAGAGTTCAAATGCTTCTTAAAACGAGATATTGCATCTCATATCTATGTTTCATGATAAGATATAATATTCATTGCGAAGTGTTATGTATTCCTCGTCTACACTTCAAATGAATGTGAATGCGACACTTCCTCGCTAGGAAATAGCGTTTGCAGATGTCTACGTATCGTAGCAATATAGTTCTAAAGCTTCTTAAAACGCGATATAGCATCTCATTTCTATGTTTCATGGTAAGATATAATATGATTTGCGAAGTGTTATGTAATCCTCGTCTACACTTCAAATGAATGTAAATGCGACACTTCCTTGCAAGGAAATAGCGTTTGCAGATGTCTACGTATCGCAGCAATAGAGTTCTTATGATTCTTAAAGCGCGATATCGCATCTCATTTCTATGTTTCATGGTAAGGTATAATATGATTTGCGAAGTGATATGTATTCCTCGTCTACATTTCAAACGCGTTTGCAGACGTATCGTAGCAATGGATTTCTGATGCTTCTTAGAACGCGATATCGCATCTCATTTCTATGTTTCATGGTAAGATATAATATGATTTGCGAAGTGTTATGTATTCCTCGTCTACACTTCAAACGAATGTAAATGCGACACTCCCTTGCAAGGAAATAGCGTTTGCAGATGTCTACGTATCGTAGCAATGGATTTCTGATGCTTCATAAAACGCGATATCGCATCTCATTTCTATATTTCATGGTAAGATATAATATCATTTGCGAAGTGTTATGTATTCCTCGTCTACACTTCAAACGAATGTAAATGCGACACTTCCTTGCAAGGAAATAGCGTTTGCAAATGTCTACCTATCGTAGCAATAGTGTTCTAATGCTTCTAAAAACGCGATATCGCATCTCATTTCTATGTTTCATGGTAAGATGTAATAGGATTTGCGAAGTATCATGTATTCCTCGTCTACACTTCAAATGAATGTAAATGCGACACTTCCTTGAAAGGAAATAGCGTTTGCAGATGTCTACGTATCGTAGCAATAGAGTTCTAAAGCTTCATAAAACGCGATATCGCATCTCATTTTTATGTTTCATGATAAGATATAATATTCATTGCGAAGTGTTATGTATTCCTCGTCTACACTTCAATGAATGTGAATGCGACACTTCCTCGCTAGGAAATAGCGTTTGCAGATGTCAACGTATCGTAGCAATAGAGTTCTAAAGCTTCTTAAAACGCGATATCGCATCTCATTTCTATGTTTCATGGTAAGATATAATATGATTTGCGAAGTGATATGTATTCCTCGTCTACATTTCAAATGTTTGTAAATGCGACACTTCGTTGCAAGGAAATAGCGTTTACAGATGTCTACGTATCGTAGCAATGGATTTCTGATGCTTCTTAAAACGCGATATTGCATCACATATCTATGCTTCATGATAAGATATAATATTCATTGCGAAGTGTTATGCATTCCTCGTCTACGATTCAAATGAATGTAAATGCGACACGTCCTTGCAAGGAAATAGCGTTTGCAAATGTCTACCTATTGTAGCAGTAGTGTTCTAATGCTTCTTAAAACGCGATATCGCATCTCATTTCTATGTTTCATGGTAAATTATAATATGATTTGCGCAGTGTTATGTATTCCTCGTCTACACTTCAAATGAATGTAAATGCGACACTTCCTTGCAAGGAAATAGCGTTTGCAGATGTCTACGTATCGAAGCAATAGAGTTCAAATGCTTCTTAAAACGAGATATTGCATCTCATATCTATGTTTCATGATAAGATATAATATTCATTGCGAAGTGTTATGTATTCCTCGTCTACACTTCAAATGAATGTAAATGCGACACTTCCTTGCAAGGAAATAGCGTTTGCAGATGTCTACGTATCATAGCAATAGAGTTCATATGATTCTTGAAACGTGATATCGCATCTCATTTCTATGTCTCATGGTACAATATAACATGATTTGCGAAGTGTTGTGTATTCTTCGTCTACACTTCAAATGAATGTGAATGCGATACTTCCCCGCTAGGAAATAGCGTTTGCAGATGTCTACGTATCGTAGCAATAGCTTTCTAATGCTTCTTAGAACCCCGGTATCGCAACTCATTTCTTCGTTTCATGGTAAGATATAATATGATTTGCGAAGTATCATGTATTCCTCGTCTACACTTCAAAGGAATGTAAATGCGACACTTCCTTGCAGGGAAATAGCGTTTGCAAATGTGTACCTATCGCAGCAATAGTGTTCTAATGCTTCTTAAAACGCGATATCGCATCTCATATCTATGTTTCATGGTAAGATATAATATTCATTGCGAAGTGTTATGCATTCCTCGTCTACGATTCAAATGAATGTAAATGCGACACTTCCTTGCAAGGAAATAGCGTTTGCAAATGTCTACCTATCGTAGCAATAGTGTTCTAATGCATCTTAAAACGCGAAATCGCATCACATTTCTATGTCTCATGGTAAGATATAACATGATTTGCGAAGTGTTGTGTATTCTTCGTCTACACTTCAAATGAATGTGAATGCGATACTTCCCCGCTAGGAAATAGCGTTTGCAGATGTCTACGTATCGTAGCAATAGCTTTCTAATGCTTCTTAATACCGCGATATCGCAACTCATTTCTATGTTTCATGGTAAGATATAATATGATTTGCGAAGTGTTATGTATTCCTCGTCTACACTTCAAATGAATGTAAATGCGACACTTCCTTGCAGGGAAATAGCGTTTGCAAATGTCTACCTATCGCAGCAATAGTGTTCTAATGCTTCTTAAAACGCGATATCGCATCTCATATCTATGTTTCATGGTAAGATATAATATTCATTGC
Source organism: Xylocopa sonorina (assembly GCF_050948175.1). Classification (NCBI taxonomy): domain Eukaryota; kingdom Metazoa; phylum Arthropoda; class Insecta; order Hymenoptera; family Apidae; genus Xylocopa; species Xylocopa sonorina. Next base: position 159,111 of record NW_027490173.1, read on the forward strand.
GAAGTGCTATGCATTCCTCGTCTACGATTCAAATGAAAGTAAATGCGACACTTCCTTGCAAGGAAATAGTGTTTGCAGATGTCTACGTATCGTAGCAATAGAGTTCTTATGATTCTTAAAACGCGATATCGCATCTCATTTCTATATTTCATGGTAAGGTATAATATGATTTGCGAAGTGTTATGTATTCCTCGTCTACACTTCAAATGAATGTGAATGCGACTCTTCCTCGCTAGGAAATAGCGTCTGCAGATGTTTAGGTATCGTAGCAATAGAGTTCTAATGCTTCTTAAAACGAGATATTGCATCTCTTAACTATGTTTCATGATAAGATATAATATTCATTGCGAAGTGTTATGCATTCCTCGTCTACGATTCAAATGAATGTAAATGCGACACTTCCTCGCAAGGAAATAGCGTTTGCAGATGTCTACGTATCGTAGCAATGGATTTCTGATGCTTCTTAAAACGCGATATCGCATCACATATCTATGTTTCATGATAAGATATAATATTCATTGCGAAGTGTTATGCATTCCTCGTCTACGATTCAAATGAATGTAAATGCGGCACTTCCTTGCAAGGAAATAGCGTTTGCAGATGTCTACGTATCGTAGCAATAGAGTTCGTATGATTCTTATAACGAGATATCGCATCTCATTTCTATGTTTCATGGTAAGATATAACATGATTTGCGAAGTGTTGTGTATTCTTCGTCTACACTTCAAATGAATGTGAATGCGACACTTCCTCGCTAGGAAATAGCGTTTGCAGATGTCTACGTATCTGCTTCTTAGAACGCAATTTCGCATCTCATTTTTATGTTTCATAGTACGATATAACATGATTTGCGAAGTGTCATGTATTCCTCGTCTACACTTCAAATGAATGTAAATGCAACACTTCCTTGCAAAGAAATAGCGTTTGCAGATGTCTACGTATCATAGCAATAGAGTTCATATGATTCTTGAAACGTGATATCGCATCTCATTTCTATGTCTCATGGTAAGATATAACATGATTTGCGAAGTGTTGTGTATTCTTCGTCTACACTTCAAATGAATGTGAATGCGATACATCTCCGCTAGGAAATAGCGTTTGCAGATGTCTACGTTTCGTAGCAATAGCTTTCTAATGCTTCTTAAAACCCCGGTATCGCAACTCATTTCTTCGTTTCATGGTAAGGTATAATATGATTTGCGAAGTATCATGTATTCCTCGTCTACACTTCAAATGAATGTGAATGCAACACTTCCTCGCTAGGAAATAGCGTTTGCAGATGTCTACGTATCGTAGCAATAGAGTTCTAAAGCTTCTTAAAACGCGATATCGCATCTCATTTCTATGTTTCATGGTAAGATATAATATGATTTGCGAAGTGATATGTATTCCTCGTCTACATTTCAAATGTTTGTAAATGCGACACTTCGTTGCAAGGAAATAGCGTTTACAGATGTCTACGTATCGTAGCAATGGATTTCTGATGCTTCTTAGAACGCGATATCGCATCTCATTTCTATGTTTCATGGTAAGATATAATATGATTTGCGAAGTGTCATGTATTCCCCGTCTAAACTTCAAATGAACGTTAATGCGACACTTCCTTGCAAGGAAATAGCGTTTGCAGATGTCTACGTATCGAAGCAATAGAGTTCAAATGCTTCTTAAAACGAGATATTGCATCTCATATCTATGTTTCATGATAAGATATAATATTCATTGCGAAGTGTTATGTATTCCTCGTCTACGATTCAATTGAATGTAAATGCGACACTTCCTTGCAAGGAAATAGCGTTTGCAAATGTCTACATATCGCAGCAATAGTGTTCTAATGCTTCTTAAAACGCGATATCGCATCTCATATCTATGTTTCATGATAAGATGTAATATTTATTGCGAAGTGTTATGCATTCCTCGTCTACGATTCAAATGAATGTAAATGCGACACTTCCTTGCAAGGAAATAGCGTTTGCAAATGTCTTCCTATCGTAGCAGTAGTGTTCTAATGCTTCTTAAAACGAGATATTGCATCTCTTATCTATGTTTCATGATAAGATATAATATTCATTGCGAAGTGTTATGCATTCCTCGTCTACGATTCAAATGAATGTAAATGCGACACTTCCTTGCAAGGAAATAGCGTTTGCAAATGTCTACCTATCGTAGCAATAGTGTTCTAATACTTCTTAAAACGCGATATCGCATCTCATTTCTATGTTTCATGGTAAGATATATTATGATTTGCGAAGTGTGATGTATTCCTCGTCTACACTTCAAATGAATGTGAATGCGACACTTCCTCGCTAGGAAATAGCGTCTGCAGATGTCTAGGTATCGTAACAATAGAGTTCTAATGCTTCTTAAAACGAGATATTGCATCTCTTATCTATGTTTCATGATAAGATATAATATTCATTGCGAAGTGTTATGCATTCCTCGTCTACGATTCAAATGAAAGTAAATGCGACACTCCCTTGCAAGGAAATAGCGTTTGCAGATGTCTACGTATCGTAGCAATAGAGTTCTTGTGATTCTTAAAACGCGATATCGCATCTCATTTCTATATTTCATGGTAAGGTATAATATTATTTGCCAAGTGTTATGTATTCCTCGTCTACACTTCAAATGAATGTGAATGCGACACTTCCTCGCTAGGAAATAGCGTCTGCAGATGTCTAGGTATCGTAGTAATAGAGTTCTAATGCTTCTTAAAACGAGATATTGCATCTCTTATCTATGTTTCATGATAAGATATGATATTCATTGCGAAGTGTTATGCATTCCTCGTCTACGATTCAAATGGATGTAAATGCGACACTTCCTCGCAAGGAAATAGCGTTTGCAGATGTCTACGTATCGTAGCAATGGATTTCTGATGCTTCTTAAAACGCGATATCGCATCACATATCTATGTTTCATGATAAGATATAATATTCATTGCGAAGTGTTATGCATTCCTCGTCTACGATTCAAATGAATGTAAATGCGACACGTCCTTGCAAGGAAATAGCGTTTGCAAATGTCTACCTATTGTAGCAATAGTGTTCTAATGCTTCTTAAAACGCGATATCGCATCTCATTTCTATGTTTAATGGTAAGGTATAATATGATTTGCGAAGTGTTATGTATTCCTCGTCTACACTTCAAATGAATGTGAATGCGACACTTCCTCGCTAGGAAATAGCGTCTGCAGATGTCTACGTATCGTAGCAATAGAGTTCTAAAGCTGCTTAAAACGCGATATCGCATCTCATTTCTATGTTTCATGGTAAGATATAATATGATTTGCGAAGTGTTATGTATTCCTCGTCTACACTTCAAATGAATGTAAATGCGACACATCCTTGCAAGGAAATAGCGTTTGCAGATGTCTACGTATCGCAGCAATAGAGTTCTTATGATACTTAAAACGCGATATCGCATCTCATTTCTATGTTTCATGGTAAGGTATAATATGATTTGCGAAGTGATATGTATTCCTCGTCTACATTTCAAATGAATGTAAATGCGACACTTCCTTGCAAGGAAGTAGCGTTTGCAGATGTCTACCTATCGTAGCAATAGGGTTCTTATGATTCTTAAAACGCGATATCGCATCTCATTTCTATATTTCATGGTAAGGTATAATATGATTTGCGAAGTGTTATGTATTCCTTGTCTGCACTTCAAATGAATGTGAATTCGACACTTCCTCGCTAGGAAATAGCGTCTGCAGATGTCTAGGTATCGTAGCAATAGAGTTCTAATGCTTCTTAAAACGAGATATTGCATCTCTTAACTATGTTTCATGATAAGATATAATATTCATTGCGAAGTGTTATGCATTCCTCGTCTACGATTCAAATGAAAGTAAATGCGACACTTCCTTGCAAGGATATAGCGTTTGCAGATGTCTACGTATCATAGCAATAGAGTTCATATGATTCTTAAAACGTGATACCGCATCTCATTTCTATGTTTCATGGTAAGATATAACATGATTTGCGAAGTGTTGTGTATTCTTCGTCTACACTTCAAATGAATGTGAATGCGATACTTCCCCGCTAGGAAACAGCGTTTGCAGATGTCTACGTATCCTAGCAATAACTTTCTAATGCTTCTTAAAACCCCGATATCGCAACTCATTTCTGTGTTTCATGGTAAGATATAAAATGATTTGCGAAGTATCATGTATTCCTCGTCTACGCTTCAAAGGAATGTAAATGCGACACTTCCTTGCAAGGTAGTAGCGTTTGCAGACGTCTACGTATCGAAGCAATGGATTTCTGATGCTTCTTAGAACGCAATATCGCATCTCATTTCTATGTTTCATGGTACGATATAATATGATTTGCGAAGTGTCATGTATTCCTCGTATACACTTCAAATGAATGTAAATGCGACTCTTCTTTGCAAGGAAATAGCGGTTGCAGATGTCTACGTATCGTAGCAATGGATTTCTGAAGCTTCTTAGAACGCGATATCGCATCTCATTTCTATGTTTCATGGTACGATATAATATGATTTGCGAAGTATCATGTATTCCTCGTCTACACTTCAAATGAATGTAAATGCGACACTTCCTTGCAAGGAAATAGCGTTTGCAGATGTCTACGTATCGTAGCAATAGAGTTCTTATAATTCTTAAAACGCGATATCGGATCTCATTTCTATGTTTCATGGTAAGATATAATATGATTTGCGAAGTGTTATGTATTCCTCGTCTACACTTCAAACGAATGTAAATGCGACACTTCCTTGCAAGGAAATAGCGTTTGCAAATGTCTACCTATCGTAGCAATAGTGTTCTAATGCTTCTAAAAACGCGATATCGCATCTCATTTCTATGTTTCATGGTAAGATATAATATGATTTGCGAAGTATCATGTATTCCTCGTCTACGATTCAAATGAATGTAATTGCGACACTTCCTTGCAAGGAAATAGCGTTTGCAGAAGTCTACGTATCGTAGCAATGGATTACTGATGCTTCTTAGAACGCGATATCGCATCTCATTTCTATGTTTCATGGTAAGATATAATATGATTTGCGAAGTGTTATGTATTCCTCGTCTACACTTCAAACGAATGTAAATGCGACACTCCCTTGCAAGGAAATAGCGTTTGCAGATGTCTACGTATCGCAGCAATAGAGTTCTTATGATTCTTAAAGCGCGATATCGCATCTCATTTCTATGTTTCATGGTAAGGTATAATATGATTTGCGAAGTGATATGTATTCCTCGTCTACATTTCAAACGCGTTTGCAGACGTATCGTAGCAATGGATTTCTGATGCTTCTTAGAACGCGATATCGCATCTCATTTCTATGTTTCATGGTAAGATATAATATGATTTGCGAAGTGTTATGTATTCCTCGTCTACACTTCAAACGAATGTAAATGCGACACTCCCTTGCAAGGAAATAGCGTTTGCAGATGTCTACGTATCGCAGCAATAGAGTTCTTATGATTCTTAAAGCGCGATATCGCATCTCATTTCTATGTTTCATGGTAAGGTATAATATGATTTGCGAAGTGATATGTATTCCTCGTCTACATTTCAAACGCGTTTGCAGACGTATCGTAGCAATGGATTTCTGATGCTTCTTAGAACGCGATATCGCATCTCATTTCTATATTTCATGGTAAGATATAATATCATTTGCGAAGTGTTATGTATTCCTCGTCTACACTTCAAACGAATGTAAATGCGACACTTCCTTGCAAGGAAATAGCGTTTGCCAATGTCTACCTATCGTAGCCATAGTGTTCTAATGCTTCTAAAAACGCGATATCGCATCTCATTTCTATGTTTCATGGTAAGATATAATATGATTTGCGAAGTATCATGTATTCCTCGTCTACGATTCAAATGAATGTAAATGCGACACTTCCTTGCAAGGAAATAGCGTTTGCAGATGTCTACGTATCGTAGCAGTAGAGTTTATATGATTCTTAAAACGCGATATCGCATCTCATTTCTACGTTTCATGGTAAGATATAATATGATTTGCGAAGTGTTATGTATTCCTCGTCTACACTTCATATGAATGTAAATGCGACACTTCCTTCCAAGGATATAGCGTTTGCAGATGTCTACGTATCGGAGCAATAGAGTTCATATGATTCTTAAAACGTGATATCGCATCTCATTTCTATGTTTCATGGTAAGATATAACATGATTTGCGAAGTGTTGTGTATTCTTCGTCTACACTTCAAATGAATGTGAACGCTACTCTTCCTTGCAAGGAAATAGCGTTTGCAGACGTCTACGTATCGAAGAAATAGAGTTCAAATTCTTCTTAAAACGCGATATCGCATCTCATTTCTATGCTTCATGGTAAGATATAATATGATTTGCGGAGTATCATGTATTCCTCGTCTACACTTCAAAGGAATGTAAATGCGACACTTCCTTGCAAGGAAATAGCGTTTGCAGACGTCTACGTATCGGAGCAATAGAGTTCAAATGCTTCTTAAAACGAGATATTGCATCTCATATCTATGTTTCATGATAAGATATAATATTCATTGCGAAGTGTTATGTATTCCTCGTCTACACTTCAAATGAATGTGAATGCGACACTTCCTCGCTAGGAAATAGCGTTTGCAGATGTCTACGTATCGTAGCAATATAGTTCTAAAGCTTCTTAAAACGCGATATAGCATCTCATTTCTATGTTTCATGGTAAGATATAATATGATTTGCGAAGTGTTATGTAATCCTCGTCTACACTTCAAATGAATGTAAATGCGACACTTCCTTGCAAGGAAATAGCGTTTGCAGATGTCTACGTATCGCAGCAATAGAGTTCTTATGATTCTTAAAGCGCGATATCGCATCTCATTTCTATGTTTCATGGTAAGGTATAATATGATTTGCGAAGTGATATGTATTCCTCGTCTACATTTCAAACGCGTTTGCAGACGTATCGTAGCAATGGATTTCTGATGCTTCTTAGAACGCGATATCGCATCTCATTTCTATGTTTCATGGTAAGATATAATATGATTTGCGAAGTGTTATGTATTCCTCGTCTACACTTCAAACGAATGTAAATGCGACACTCCCTTGCAAGGAAATAGCGTTTGCAGATGTCTACGTATCGTAGCAATGGATTTCTGATGCTTCATAAAACGCGATATCGCATCTCATTTCTATATTTCATGGTAAGATATAATATCATTTGCGAAGTGTTATGTATTCCTCGTCTACACTTCAAACGAATGTAAATGCGACACTTCCTTGCAAGGAAATAGCGTTTGCAAATGTCTACCTATCGTAGCAATAGTGTTCTAATGCTTCTAAAAACGCGATATCGCATCTCATTTCTATGTTTCATGGTAAGATATAATATGATTTGCGAAGTATCATGTATTCCTCGTCTACGATTCAAATGAATGTAATTGCGACACTTCCTTGCAAGGAAATAGCGTTTGCATATGTCTACGTATCGAAGCAATAGAGTTCAAATGTTTCTTAAAACGCGATATCGCATCTCATTTCTATGTTTCATGGTAAGATATAATATGATTTGCGAAGTATCATGTATTCCTCGTCTACACTTCAAATGAATGCAAATGCGACACTTCCTTGCAAGGAAATTGCGTTTGCAGATGTCTACGTATCGTAGCAATAGAGTTTATATGATTCTTAAGACGCGATATCGCATCTCATTTCTATGTTTCATGGTAAGTAATAATATGATTTGCGAAGTGTTATGTATTCCTCGTCTACACTTCAAATGAATGTAAATGCGACACATCCTTGCAAGGAAATAGCGTTTGCAGATGTCTACGTATCGCAGCAATAGAGTTCTTATGATACTTAAAACGCGATATCGCATCTCATTTCTATGTTTCATGGTAAGGTATAATATGATTTGCGAAGTGATATGTATTCCTCGTCTACATTTCAAATGAATGTAAATGCGACACTTCCTTGCAAGGAAGTAGCGTTTGCAGATGTCTACCTATCGTAGCAATAGGGTTCTTATGATTCTTAAAACGCGATATCGCATCTCATTTCTATATTTCATGGTAAGGTATAATATGATTTGCGAAGTGTTATGTATTCCTTGTCTGCACTTCAAATGAATGTGAATGCGACACTTCCTCGCTAGGAAATAGCGTCTGCAGATGTCTAGGTATCGTAGCAATAGAGTTCTAATGCTTCTTAAAACGAGATATTGCATCTCTTAACTATGTTTCATGATAAGATATAATATTCATTGCGAAGTGTTATGCATTCCTCGTCTACGATTCAAATGAAAGTAAATGCGACACTTCCTTGCAAGGATATAGCGTTTGCAGATGTCTACGTATCATAGCAATAGAGTTCATATGATTCTTAAAACGTGAAACCGCATCTCATTTCTATGTTTCATGGTAAGATATAACATGATTTGCGAAGTGTTGTGTATTCTTCGTCTACACTTCAAATGAATGTGAATGCGATACTTCCCCGCTAGGAAACAGCGTTTGCAGATGTCTACGTATCCTAGCAATAACTTTCTAATGCTTCTTAAAACCCCGATATCGCAACTCATTTCTATGTTTCATGGTAAGATATAATATGATTTGCGAAGTATCATGTATTCCTCGTCTACGCTTCAAAGGAATGTAAATGCGACACTTCCTTGCAAGGTAGTAGCGTTTGCAGACGTCTACGTATCGAAGCAATGGATTTCTGATGCTTCTTAGAACGCAATATCGCATCTCATTTCTATGTTTCATGGTACGATATAATATGATTTGCGAAGTGTCATGTATTCCTCGTATACACTTCAAATGAATGTAAATGCGACTCTTCTTTGCAAGGAAATAGCGGTTGCAGATGTCTACGTATCGTAGCAATGGATTTCTGAAGCTTCTTAGAACGCGATATCGCATCTCATTTCTATGTTTCATGGTAAGATATAATATGATATGCGAAGTGTCATGTATTGCTCGTCTACACTTCAAATGAATGTAAATGCGACACTTCTTTGCAAGGAAATAGCGTTTGCAGATGTCTACGTATCGTAGCAATAGAGTTCTTATAATTCTTAAAACGCGATATCGGATCTTATTTCTATGTTTCATGGTAAGATATAATATGATATGCGAAGTGTTATGTATTCCTCGTCTACACTTCAAACGAATGTAAATGCGACACTTCCTTGCAAGGATATAGCGTTTGCAGATGTCTACGTATCGAAGCAATAAAGTTCAAATGCTCCTTAAATCGCGATATCGCATCTCATTTGTATGTTTCATGGTAAGATATAATATGATTTGCGAAGTATCATGTATTCCTCGTCTACACTTCAAATGAATGTAAATGCTACTCTTCCTTGCAAGGAAATAGCGTTTGCTGATGTCTACGTATCGCAGCAATAGAGTACTTATGATACTTAAAACGCGATATCGCATCTCATTTCTATGTTTCATGGTAAGGTATAATATGATTTGCGAAGTGATATGTATTCCTCGTCTACATTTCAAATGAATGTAAATGCGACACTTCCTTGCAAGGAAGTAGCGTTTGCAGATGTCTACCTATCGTAGCAATAGGGTTCTTATGATTCTTAAAACGCGATATCGCATCTCATTTCTATATTTCATGGTAAGGTATAATATGATTTGCGAAGTGTTATGTATTCCTTGTCTGCACTTCAAATGAATGTGAATGCGACACTTCCTCGCTAGGAAATAGCGTCTGCAGATGTCTAGGTATCGTAGCAATAGAGTTCTAATGCTTCTTAAAACGAGATATTGCATCTCTTAACTATGTTTCATGATAAGATATAATATTCATTGCGAAGTGTTATGCATTCCTCGTCTACGATTCAAATGAAAGTAAATGCGACACTTCCTTGCAAGGATATAGCGTTTGCAGATGTCTACGTATCATAGCAATAGAGTTCATATGATTCTTAAAACGTGATACCGCATCTCATTTCTATGTTTCATGGTAAGATATAACATGATTTGCGAAGTGTTGTGTATTCTTCGTCTACACTTCAAATGAATGTGAATGCGATACTTCCCCGCTAGGAAACAGCGTTTGCAGATGTCTACGTATCCTAGCAATAACTTTCTAATGCTTCTTAAAACCCCGATATCGCAACTCATTTCTATGTTTCATGGTAAGATATAAAATGATTTGAGAAGTATCATGTATTCCTCGTCTACACTTCAAACGAATGTAAATGCGACACTTCCTTGCAAGGAAATAGCGTTTGCAAATGTCTACCTATCGTAGCAATAGTGTTCTAATGCTTCTAAAAACGCGATATCGCATCTCATTTCTATGTTTCATGGTAAGATATAATATGATTTGCGAAGTATCATGTATTCCTCGTCTACGATTCAAATGAATGTAATTGCGACACTTCCTTGCAAGGAAATAGCGTTTGCAAATGTCTACGTATCGAAGCAATAGAGTTCAAATGTTTCTTAAAACGCGATATCGCATCTCATTTCTATGTTTCATGGTAAGATATAATATGATTTGCGAAGTATCATGTATTCCTCGTCTACACTTCAAATGAATGCAAATGCGACACTTCCTTGCAAGGAAATTGCGTTTGCAGATGTCTACGTATCGTAGCAATAGAGTTTATATGATTCTTAAGACGCGATATCGCATCTCATTTCTATGTTTCATGGTAAGTAATAATATGATTTGCGAAGTGTTATGTATTCCTCGTCTACACTTCAAATGAATGTAAATGCGACACTTCCTTGCAAGGATATAGCGTTTGCTGATGTCTACGTATCGAAGCAATAGAGTTCAAATGCTTCTTAAAACGAGATATTGCATCTCATATCTATGTTTCATGATAAGATATAATATTCATTGCGAAGTGTTATGCATTCCTCGTCTACGATTCAAATGAATGTAAATGCGACACTTCCTTGCAAGGAAATAGCGTTTGCAAATGTCTACCTATCGTAGCAATAGTGTTCTAATACTTCTTAAAACGCGATATCGCATCTCATTTCTGTGTTTCATGGTAAGATATAATATGATTTGCGAAGTATCATGTATTCCTCCTCTACACTTCAAATGAATATGAATGCGACACTTCCTCGCTAGGAAATATCGTTTGCAGATGTCTACGTATCGTAGCAATAGAGTTCTAATGCTTCTTAAAACGCGATATCGCATCTCATTTCTATGTTTCATGGTAAGATATAGTATGATTTGCGAAGTGTCATGTATTCCTCGTCTACACTTCAAATGGATGTAAATGCGACACTTCCTCGCTAGGAAATATCGTTTGCAGATGTCTACGTATCGTAGCAATAGAGTTCTAATGCTTCTTAAAACGCGATATCGCATCTCATTTCTATGTTTCATGGTAAGATATAGTATGATTTGCGAAGTGTGATGTATTCCTCGTCTACACTTCAAATGAATGTAAATGCGACACTTCCTTGCAAGGAAATAGCGTTTGCGGATGTCTGCGTATGGTAGCAATAGAGTACTTATGATTCTTAAAACGCGATATCGCATCTCATTTCTATGTTTCATAGTAAGATATAATATGATTTGCGAAGTGTTATGTATTCCTCGTCTACACTTCAAATGAATGTAAATGCGACACTTCCTTGCAAGGAAATAGCGTTTGCAAATGTCTACCTATCGTAGCAGTAGTGTTCTAATGCTTCTTAGAACGCGATATCGAATCTCATTTCTATGCTTCATGGTAAGATATAATATGATTTGCGAAGTGTTATGGAATCCTCGTCTACACTTCAAATGAATGTAAATGCGACACTTCCTTGCAAGGAAGTAGCGTTTGCAGATATCTACGTATCGTAGCAATAGAGTTCTTATGATTCATAAAACGCGATATTGCTTCTCATTTCTATGTTTCAGGGTAAGGTATAATATGACTTGCGAAGTGTTATGTATTCCTCGTCTACACTTCAAACGAATGTAAATGCGACACTTCCTTGCAAGGAAATAGCGTTTGCAGATGGCTACGTATCGAAGCAATAGAGTTCAAATGCTTCTTAAAACGAGATATTGCATCTCATATCTTTGTTTCATGATAAGATATAATATTCTTTGCGAAGTGTTATGCATTCCTCGTCTACGATTCGAATCAATGTAAATGCGACACTTGCCTGCAAGGAAATAGCGTTTGCAAATGTCTACCTATCGTAGCAATAGAGTTCTAATGCTTCCTAAAACGCGATATCGCATCTCATTTCTATGTTTCATGGCAAGATATAATATGATTTGCGAAGTATCATGTATTCCTCGTCTACACTTCAAATGAATGTAAATGCGACACTTCCTTGCTAGGAAATAGCGTCTGCAGATGTCTAGGTATCGTTGCAATAGAGTTCTAATGCTTCTTATAACGCGATATCGCATCTCATTTCTATGTTTCATGGTAAGACATAAAATGATTTGCGAAGTGATATGTATTCCTCGTCTACACTTCAAATGAATGTAAATGCGACACTTCCTTGTAAGGAAATAGCGTTTGCAGATGTCTACCTATAGTAGCAATAGAGTTCTAGTGCTTCTTAAAAGGCGATATCGCATCTCATTTCTATGTTTCATGGTAAGATATAATATGATTTGCGAAGTGTCATGTATTCCTCGTCTACACTTCAGATGAATGTAAATGCGACACTTCCTTGCTAGGAAATAGCGTCTGCAGATATCTAAGTATCGTAGCAATAGAGTTCTTATGCTTCTTAAAACGCGATGTCGCATCTCATTTCTATGTTTCATGGTAAGATATAATATGATTTGCGAAGTGTTATGTATTCCTCATCTACACTTCAAATGAATGTAAATGCGACACTTCCTTGCAAGGAAATAGCGTTTGCAGATGTCTACGTATCGTAGCAATAGAGTTCTTATGATTCATAAAACGCGATATTGCTTTTCATTTCTATGTTTCACGGTAAGGTATAATATGATTTGCGAAGTGTCATGTATTCCTCGTCTACACTTCAAATGAATGTAAATGCGACACTTCCTTGCTAGGAAATAGCGTCTGCAGATGTCTAGGTATCGTAGCAATAGGGATCTAATGCTTCTTAAAACGCGATATCGCATCTCATTTCTATGTTTCATTGTAAGATATAGTATGATTTGCGAAGTGTTATGTATTCCTCGTCTACTCTTCAAATGAATGTAAATGCGACACTTCCTTGCATGGAGATAGCGTTTGCAGATGTCTACGTATTGTAGCAATAGAGTTCTTATAATTCTTAAAACGCGATATCGGATCTCATTTCTATGTTTCATGGTAAGATATAATATGATTTGCGAAGTGTTATGTATTCCTCGTCTACATTTCAAATGAATGTAAATGCGACACTTCCTTGCAAGGAAATAGCGTTTGCAGATGTCTACGTATCGAAGCAATAGTGTTCAAATGCTTCTTAAAACGAGATATTGCATCTCATATCTATGTTTCATGATAAGATATAATATTCATTGCGTAGTGTTATGCATTCCTCGTCTACAATTCGAATGAATGTAAATGCGACACTTGCTTGCAAGGAAATAGCGTTTGTAAATGTCTACCTATCGTAGCAACAGAGTTCTTATGAATCTTAAAACGCGATATTGCATCTGATTTCTAAGTTTCATGGTAAGATATAATATGATTTGCGAAGTGTCATGTATTCCTCGTCTACACTTCAAATGAATGTAAATGCGACACTTCCTTGCTAGGAAATAGCGTCTGCAGATGTCTAGGTATCGTAGCAATAGAGTTCTAATGCTTCTTAAAACGCGATATCGCATCTCATTTCTATGTTTCATGGTAAGATGTAATACGATTTGCGAAGTGTTATGTATTCCTCGTCTACACTTCAAATGAATGCAAATGCGACACTTCCTTGCAAGGAAATAGCGTTTGCAGATGTCTACCTATCGTAGCAATAGAGTTCTAGTGCTTCCTAAAACGCGATATCGCATCTCATTTCTATGTTTCATGGTAAGATATAATATGATTTGCGAAGTGTCATGTATTCCTCGTCTACACTTCAGATGAATGTAAATGCGACACTTCCTTGCTAGGAAATAGCGTCTGCAGATATCTAAGTATCGTAGCAATAGTGTTCTTATGCTTCTTAAAACGCGATATTGCATCTCATTTTTATGTTTCATGGTAAGATATAATATGATTTGCGAAGTGTCATGTATACCTCGTCTACACTTCAAATGAATGTAAATGCGACACTTCTTTGCTAGGAAATAGCGTCTGCAGATGTCTAGGTATCGTAGCAATAGTGTTCTAATGCTTCTTAAAACGCGATATCCCATCTCATTTCTATGTTTCATGGTAAGATATAATATGTTTTGCGAAGTGTTATGTATTCCTCGTCTACACTTCAAATGAATGTAAATGCGACACTTCCTTGCTAGGAAATGGCGTCTGCAGATGTCTAGGTATCGTAGCAATAGAGTTCTAATGCTTCTTAAAACGCGATATCGCATCTCATTTCTATGTTTCATTGTAAGATATAATATGATTTGCGAAGTGTTTTGTATTCCTCGTCTACTCTTCAAATGAATGTAAATGCGACACTTCCTTGCATGGAGATAGCGTTTGCAGATGTCTACGTATTGTAGCAATAGAGTTCTTATAATTCTTAAAACGCGATATCGGATCACATTTCTATGTTTCATGGTAAGATATAATATGATTTGCGAAGTGTCATGTATTCCTCGTCTACACTTCAGATGAATGTAAATGCGACACTTCCTTGCTAGGAAATAGCGTCTGCAGATATCTAAGTATCGTAGCAATAGTGTTCTTATGCTTCTTAAAACGCGATATTGCATCTCATTTCTATGTTTCATGGTAAGATATAATATGATTTGCGAAGTGTCATGTATACCTCGTCTACACTTCAAATGAATGTAAATGCGACACTTCTTCGCTAGGAAATAGCGTCTGCAGATGTCTAGGTATCGTAGCAATAGTGTTCTAATGCTTCTTAAAACGCGATATCCCATCTCATTTCTATGTTTCATGGTAAGATATAATATGTTTTGCGAAGTGTTATGTATTCCTCGTCTACACTTCAAATGAATGTAAATGCGACACTTCCTTGCTAGGAAATAGCGTCTGCAGATGTCTAGGTATCGTAGCAATAGAGTTCTAATGCTTCTTAAAACGCGATATCGCATCTCATTTCTATGTTTCATGGTAAGATATAATATGATTTGCGAAGTGTCATGTATTCCTCGTCTACACTTCAGATGAATGTAAATGCGACACTTCCTTGCTAGGAAATAGCGTCTGCAGATATCTAAGTATCGTAGCAATAGTGTTCTTATGCTTCTTAAAACGCGATATTGCATCTCATTTCTATGTTTCATGGTAAGATATAATATGATTTGCGAAGTGTCATGTATACCTCGTCTACACTTCAAATGAATGTAAATGCGACACTTCTTTGCTAGGGAATAGCGTCTGCAGATGTCTAGGTATCGTAGCAATAGTGTTCTAATGCTTCTTAAAACGCGATATCCCATCTCATTTCTATGTTTCATGGTAAGATATAATATGTTTTGCGAAGTGTTATGTATTCCTCGTCTACACTTCAAATGAATGTAAATGCGACACTTCCTTGCTAGGAAATAGCGTCTGCAGATGTCTAGGTATCGTAGCAATAGAGTTCTAATGCTTCTTAAAACGCGATATCGCATCTCATTTCTATGTTTCATTGTAAGATATAATATGATTTGCGAAGTGTTATGTATTCCTCGTCTACTCTTCAAATGAATGTAAATGCGACACTTCCTTGCATGGAGATAGCGTTTGCAGATGTCTACGTATTGTAGCAATAGAGTTCTTATAATTCTTAAAACGCGATATCGGATCTCATTTCTATGTTTCATGGTAAGATATAATATGATTTGCGAAGTGTCATGTATTCCTCGTCTACACTTCAGATGAATGTAAATGCGACACTTCCTTGCTAGGAAATAGCGTCTGCAGATATCTAAGTATCGTAGCAATAGTGTTCTTATGCTTCTTAAAACGCGATATTGCATCTCATTTCTATGTTTCATGGTAAGATATAATATGATTTGCGAAGTGTCATGTATACCTCGTCTACACTTCAAATGAATGTAAATGCGACACTTCTTCGCTAGGAAATAGCGTCTGCAGATGTCTAGGTATCGTAGCAATAGTGTTCTAATGCTTCTTAAAACGCGATATCCCATCTCATTTCTATGTTTCATGGTAAGATATAATATGTTTTGCGAAGTGTTATGTATTCCTCGTCTACACTTCAAATGAATGTAAATGCGACACTTCCTTGCTAGGAAATAGCGTCTGCAGATGTCTAGGTATCGTAGCAATAGAGTTCTAATGCTTCTTAAAACGCGATATCGCATCTCATTTCTATGTTTCATGGTAAGATATAATATGATTTGCGAAGTGTCATGTATACCTCGTCTACACTTCAAATGAATGTAAATGCGACACTTCTTTGCTAGGAAATAGCGTCTGCAGATGTCTAGGTATCGTAGCAATAGTGTTCTAATGCTTCTTAAAACGCGATATCCCATCTCATTTCTATGTTTCATGGTAAGATATAATATGTTTTGCGAAGTGTTATGTATTCCTCGTCTACACTTCAAATGAATGTAAATGCGACACTTCCTTGCTAGGAAATAGCGTCTGCAGATGTCTAGGTATCGTAGCAATAGAGTTCTAATGCTTCTTAAAACGCGATATCGCATCTCATTTCTATGTTTCATTGTAAGATATAATATGATTTGCGAAGTGTTATGTATTCCTCGTCTACTCTTCAAATGAATGTAAATGCGACACTTCCTTGCATGGAGATAGCGTTTGCAGATGTCTACGTATTGTAGCAATAGAGTTCTTATAATTCTTAAAACGCGATATCGGATCTCATTTCTATGTTTCATGGTAAGATATAATATGATTTGCGAAGTGTTATGTATTCCTCGTCTACATTTCAAATGAATGTAAACGCGACACTTCCTTGCAAGGAAATACCGTTTGCAGATGTCTACGTATCGAAGCAATAGTGTTCAAATGCTTCTTAAAACGAGATATTGCATCTCATATCTATGTTTCATGATAAGATATAATATTCATTGCGAAGTGTTATGCATTCCTCGTCTACGATTCGAATGAATGTAAATGCGACACTTGCTTGCAAGGAAATAGCGTCTGCAAATGTCCACATATCGTAGCAACAGAGTTCTTATGAATCTTAAAACGCGATATTGCATCTGATTTCTAAGTTTCATGGTAAGATATAATATGATTTGCGAAGTGTCATGTATTCCTCGTCTACACTTCAAATGAATGTAAATGCGACACTTCCTTGCTAGGAAATAGCGTCTGCAGATGTCTAGGTATCGTAGCAATAGATTTCTAATGCTTCTTAAAGCGCGATATCGCATCTCATTTCTATGTTTCATGGTAAGATGTAATACGATTTGCGAAGTGTTATGTATTCCTCGTCTACACTTCAAATGAATGTAAATGCGACACTTGCTTGCAAGGAAATAGCGTTTGCAGATGTCTACCTATCGTAGCAATAGAGTTCTAGTGCTTCCTAAAACGCGATGTCGCATCTCATTTCTATGTTTCATGGTAAGATATAATATGATTTGCGAAGTGTCATGTATTCCTCGTCTACACTTCAGATGAATGTAAATGCGACACTTCCTTGCTAGGAAATAGCGTCTGCAGATATCTAAGTATCGTAGCAATAGTGTTCTTATGCTTCTTAAAACGCGATATTGCATCTCATTTCTATGTTTCATGGTAAGATATAATATGATTTGCGAAGTGTCATGTATACCTCGTCTACACTTCGAATGAATGTAAATGCGACACTTCCTTGCTAGGAAATAGCGTCTGCAGATGTCCAGGTATCGTAGCAATAGTGTTCTAATGCTTCTTAAAACGCGATATCCCATCTCATTTCTATGTTTCATGGTAAGATATAATATGTTTTGCGAAGTGTTATGTATTCCTCGTCTACACTTCAAATGAATGTAAATGCGACACTTCCTTGCTAGGAAATAGCGTCTGCAGATGTCTAGGTATCGTAGCAATAGAGTTCTAATGCTTCTTAAAACGCGATATCGCATCTCATTTCTATGTTTCATTGTAAGATATAATATGATTTGCGAAGTGTTATGTATTCCTCGTCTACTCTTCAAATGAATGTAAATGCGACACTTCCTTGCATGGAGATAGCGTTTGCAGATGTCTACGTATTGTAGCAATAGAGTTCTAGTGCTTCCTAAAACGCGATATCGCATCTCATTTCTATGTTTCATGGTAAGATATAATATGATTTGCGAAGTGTCATGTATTCCTCGTCTACAATTCAGATGAATTTAAATGCGACACTTCCTTGCTAGGAAATAGCGTCTGCAGATATCTAAGTATCGTAGCAATAGTGTTCTTATGCTTCTTAAAACACGATATTGCATCTCATTTCTATGTTTCATGGTAAGATATAATATGATTTGCGAAGTGTCATGTATACCTCGTCTACACTTCAAATGAATGTAAATGCGACACTTCCTTGCTAGGAAATAGCGTCGGCAGATGTCTAGGTATCGTAGCAATAGTGTTCTAATGCTTCTTAAAACGCGATATCCCATCTCATTTCTATGTTTCATGGTAAGATATAATATGTTTTGCGAAGTGTTATGTATTCCTCGTCTACACTTCAAATGAATATAAATGCGACACTTCCTTGCTAGGAAATAGGGTCTGCAGATGTCTAGGTATCGTAGCAATAGTGTACTAATGCTTCTTAAAACGCGATATCGCATCTTATTTCTATGTTTCATTGTAAGATATAATGTGATTTGCGAAGTGTTATGTATTCCTCGTCTACTCTTCAAATGAATGTAAATGCGACACTTCCTTGCATGGAGATAGCGTTTGCAGATGTCTACGTATTGTAGCAATAGAGTTCTAGTGCTTCCTAAAACGCGATATCGCATCTCATTTCTATGTTTCATGGTAAGATATAATATGATTTGCGAAGTGTCATGTATTCCTCGTCTACACTTCAGATGAATGTAAATGCGACACTTCCTTGCTAGGAAATAGCGTCTGCAGATATCTAAGTATCGTAGCAATAGTGTTCTTATGCTTCTTAAAACGCGATATTGCATCTCATTTCTATGTTTCATGGTAAGATATAATATGATTTGCGAAGTGTCATGTATACCTCGTCTACACTTCAAATGAATGTAAATGCGACACTTCCTTGATAGGAAATAGCGTCTGCAGATGTCTAGGTATCGTAGCAATAGTGTTCTAATGCTTCTTAAAACGCGATATCCCATCTCATTTCTATGTTTCATGGTAAGATATAATATGATTTGCGAAGTGTAATGTATTCCTCGTCTACACTTCAAATGAATGTAAATGCGACACTTACTTGCAAGGAAATAGCGTTTGCAGATGTCTACGTATCGTAGCAATAGAGTTCTTATGATTCTTAAAACGCGATATTGCATCTCATTTCTATGTTTCATAGTAAGATATAATATGATTTGCGAAATGTTATGTATTCCTCGTCTACACTTCAAATGAATGTAAATGCGACACTTCCTTTCAAGGAAATAGCGTCTGCAGATGTCTAGGTATCGTAGCAATAGAGTTCTAATGCTTCTTAAAACGCGATATCGCATCTCTTTTCTATGTTTCATAGTAAGATGTAATACGATTTGCGAAGTGTTATGTATTCCTCGTCTACACTTCAAATGAATGTAAATGCGACACTTCCTTGCAAGGAAATAGCGTTTGCAGATGTCTACCTATCGTAGCAATAGAGTTCTAGTGCTTCCTAAAACGCGATATCGCATCTCATATCTATGTTTCATGGTAAGATATAATATGATTTGCGAAGTATCATGTATTCCTCGTCTACACTTCAAATGAATGTGAATGCGACACTTCCTCGCTAGGAAATAGCGTTTGCAGATGTCTACTTATCGTAGCAATGGAGTTCTTATGATTCATAAAACGCGATATTGCTTCTCATTTCTATGTTTCACGGTAAGGTATAATATGATTTGTTAAGTGTTATGTATTCCTCGTCTACACTTCAAATGAATGTAAATGCGACACTTCCTTGCAAGGAAATAGCGTTTGCAGATGTCTATGTATCGTAGCAATAGATTTCTAATGCTTCTTAGAACGTGATATCGCATCTCATTTCTATGTTTCATGGTAAGATATAATATGATTTGCGAAGTGTTATGTATTCCTCGTCTACACTTCAAATGAATGTAAATGCGACACTTCCTTGCAAGGAAATAGCGTTTGCAGATGTCTACGTATCGTAGCAATAGAGTTCTTATGATTCTTAAAACGCGATATCGCATCTCATTTCTATGTTTCATGATAAGATATAATATTCATTGCGAAGTGTTATGCATTCCTCGTCTACGATTCAAATGAATGTAAATGCGACACTTCCTTGCAAGGAAATAGCGTTTGCAAATGTCTACCTATCGTAGCAATAGTGTTCTAATGCTTCTTAAAACGCTATATCGCATCTCCTTTCTATGTTTCATGGTAAGATATAATATTATTTGCGAAGTTTTATGTATTCCTCGTCTACACTTCAAATGAATGTAAATGCCACACTTCCTTGCAAGGAAATAGCGTTTGCAGATGTCTACGTATCGTAGCAATAGAGTTCATATGATTCTTAAAACGCGATATCGCATCTCATTTCTATGTTTCATAGTAAGATATGATATGATTTTCGAAGTGTCATGTATTCCTCGTCTACACTTCAGATGAATGTAAATGCCACACTTCCTTGCAAGGAAATAGCGTTTGCAGATGTCTACGTATCGTAGCAATAGAGGTCTTATGATTCTTAAAACGCGATATCGCATCTCATTTCCATGTTTCATGATAAGATATAATATTCATTGTGAAGTGTTATGCATTCCTCGTCTACGATTCAAATGAATGTAAATGCGACACTTCCTTGCAAGGAAATAGCGTTTGCGGATGTCTACGTATCGTAGCAATAGAGTTCTTATGATTCTTAAAACGCGATATCGCATCTCATTTCTATGTTTCATAGTAGGATATAATATGATTTGCGAAGTGTTATGTATTCCTCGTCTACACTTCAAATGAATGTAAATGCGACACTTCCTTGCAAGGAAATAGCGTTTGCAGATGTCTACCTATCGTAGCTATAGAGTTCTAGTGCTTCCTAAAACGCGACATCGCATCTCATTTCTATGTTTCATGGTATGATATAATATGATTTGCGAAGTATCATGTATTCCTCGTCTACACTTCAATTGAATGTGAATGCGACACTTCCTCGCTAGGAAATAGCGTTTGCAGATGTCTACGTATCGTAGCAATAGAATTCTTATGCTTCTTAAAACGCGATGTCGCATCTCATTTCTATGTTTCATGGTAGGATATAATATGATTTGCAAAGTGTTATGTATTCCTCGTCTACACTTCAAATGAATGTAAATGCGACACTTCCTTTCAAGGAAATAGCGTTTGCAGATGCCTACGTATCGTAGCAATAGAGATCTTATGATTCATAAAACGCGATATTGCTTCTCATCTCTATGTTTCACGGTAAGGTATAATATGATTTGCGAAGTGCTATGTATTCCTCGTCTACGCTTCAAATGAATGTAAATGCGACACTTCCTTGCAAGGAAATAGCGTTTGCATATGTCTATGTATCGTAGCAATAGATTTCTAATGCTTCTTAAATCGTGATATCGCATCTCATTTCTATGTTTCATGGTAAGATATAATATGATTTGCGAAGTGTCATGTATTCCACGTCCACACTTCAAATGAATGTAAATGCGACACTTCCTTGCAAGGAAATAGCGTTTGCGGATGTCTACGTATCGTAGCAATAGAGTTCTTATGATTCTTAAAACGCGATATCGCATCTCATTTCTATGTTTCATAGTAGGATATAATATGATTTGCGAAGTGTTATGTATTCCTCGTCTACACTTCAAATGAATGTAAATGCGACACTTCCTTGCTAGGAAATAGCGTCTGCAGATGTCTAGGTATCGTAGCAATAGAGTTCTAATGCTTCTTAAAACGCGATATCGCATCTCATTTCTATGTTTCATGGTAAGATGTAATACGATTTGCGAAGTGTTATGTATTCCTCGTCTACACTTCAAATGAATGTAAATGCGACACTTCCTTGCAAGGAAATAGCGTTTGCAGATGTCTACCTATCGTAGCAATAGAGTTCTAGTGCTTCCTAAAACGCGATATCGCATCTCATTTCTATGTTTCATGGTAAGATATAATATGATTTGCGAAGTGTCATGTATTCCTCGTCTACACTTCAGATGAATGTAAATGCGACACTTCCTTGCTAGGAAATAGCGTCTGCAGATATCTAAGTATCGTAGCAATAGTGTTCTTATGCTTCTTAAAACGCGATATTGCATCTCATTTCTATGTTTCATGGTAAGATATAATGTGATTTGCGAAGTGTCATGTATACCTCGTCTACACTTCAAATGAATGTAAATGCGACACTTCCTTGATAGGAAATAGCGTCTGCAGATGTCTAGGTATCGTAACAATAGTGTTCTAATGCTTCTTAAAACGCGATATCCCATCTCATTTCTATGTTTCATGGTAAGATATAATATGATTTGCGAAGTGTTATGTATTCCTCGTCTACACTTCAAATGAATGTAAATGCGACACTTACTTGCAAGGAAATAGCGTTTGCAGATGTCTACGTATCGTAGCAATAGAGTTCTTATGATTCTTAAAACGCGATATTGCATCTCATTTCTATGTTTCATAGTAAGATATAATATGATTTGCGAAATGTTATGTATTCCTCGTCTACACTTCAAATGAATGTAAATGCGACACTTCCTTTCAAGGAAATAGCGTCTGCAGATGTCTAGGTATCGTAGCAATAGAGTTCTAATGCTTCTTAAAACGCGATATCGCATCTCTTTTCTATGTTTCATAGTAAGATGTAATACGATTTGCGAAGTGTTATGTATTCCTCGTCTACACTTCAAATGAATGTAAATGCGACACTTCCTTGCAAGGAAATAGCGTTTGCAGATGTCTACCTATCGTAGCAATAGAGTTCTAGTGCTTCCTAAAACGCGATATCGCATCTCATATCTATGTTTCATGGTAAGATATAATATGATTTGCGAAGTGTTATGTATTCCTCGTCTACACTTCAAATGAATGTAAATGCGACACTTCCTTGCTAAGAAATAGCGTTTGAAGATGTCTGTGTATCGTAGCAATAGATTTCTAATGCTTTTAAAACGTGATATCGCATCTCATTTCTGTGTTTCATGGTAAGATATGATATGATTTTCGAAGTGTCATGTATTCCTCGTCTACACTTCAGATGAATGTAAATGCGACACTTCCTTGCAAGGAAATAGCGTTTGCAGATGTCTACGTATCGTAGCAATAGAGTTCTTATGATTCTTAAAACGCGATATCGCATCTCATTTCTATGTTTCAGGTTAAGATATAATATTCATTGCGAAGTGTTATGCTTTCCTCGTCTACGATTCAAATGAATGTGAATGCGACACTTCCTCGCTAGGAAATAGCGTTTGCAGATGTCTACGTATCGTAGCAATAGAGTTCATATGATTCTTAAAACGCGATATCGCATCTCATTTCAATGTTTCATGGTAAGATATAATATGATTTGCGAAGTGTTATGTATTCCTCGTCAACACTTCAAATGAATGTAAATGCGACACTTCCTTGCAAGGAAATAGCGTTTGCAGATGTCTACCTATCGTAGCTATAGAGTTCTAGTGCTTCCTAAAACGCGACTTCGCATCTCATTTCTATGTCACATGGTAAGATATAATATGATTTGCGAAGTATCGTGTATTCCTCGTCTACACTTCAAATGAATGTGAATGCGACACTTCCTCGCTAGGAAATAGCGTTTGCAGATGTCTACGTATCGTAGCAATAGAGTTCTTATGCTTCTTAAAACGCGATGTCGCATCTCATTTCTATGTTTCATGGTAGGATATAATATGATTTGCAAAGTGTTATGTATTCCTCGTCTACACTTCAAATGAATGTAAATGCGACACTTCCTTTCAAGGAAATAGCGTTTGCAGATGTCTACGTATCGTAGCAATAGAGATCTTATGATTCATAAAACGCGATATTGCTTCTCATCTCTATGTTTCACGGTAAGGTATAATATGATTTGCGAAATGTTATGTACTCCTCGTCTACACTTCAAATGAATGTAAATGCGACACTTCCTTTCAAGGAAATAGCGTCTGCAGATGTCTAGGTATCGTAGCAATAGAGTTCTAATGCTTCTTAAAACGCGATATCGCATCTCTTTTCTATGTTTCATAGTAAGATGTATTACGATTTGCGAAGTGTTATGTATTCCTCGTCTACACTTCAAATGAATGTAAATGCGACACTTCCTTGCAAGGAAATAGCGTTTGCAGATGTCTACGTATCGTAGCAATGGAGTTCTTATGATTCATAAAACGCGATATTGCTTCTGATTTCTATGTTTCACGGTAAGGTATAATATGATT
Source organism: Xylocopa sonorina (assembly GCF_050948175.1). Lineage (NCBI taxonomy): Eukaryota > Metazoa > Arthropoda > Insecta > Hymenoptera > Apidae > Xylocopa > Xylocopa sonorina. The sequence goes on from NW_027490173.1 coordinate 183,681, forward strand.
TGTTAAGTGTTATGTATTCCTCGTCTACACTTCAAATGAATGTAAGTGCGACACTTCCTTGCAAGGAAATAGCGTTTGCAGATGTCTATGTATCGTAGCAATAGATTACTAATGCTTCTTAGAACGTGATATCGCATCTCATTTCTATGTTTCATGGTAAGATATAATATGATTTGCGAAGTGTTATGTATTCCTCGTCTACACTTCAAATGAATGTAAATGCGACACTTCCTTGCAAGGAAATAGCGTTTGCGGATGTCTACGTATCGTAGCAATAGAGTTCTTATGATTCTTAAAACGCGATATCGCATCTCATTTCTATGTTTCATGATAAGATATAATATTCATTGCGAAGTGTTATGCATTCCTCGTCTACGATTCAAATGAATGTAAATGCGACACTTCCTTGCAAGGAAATAGCGTTTGCAAATGTCTACCTATCGTAGCAATAGTGTTCTAATGCTTCTTAAAACGCTATATCGCATCTCCTTTCTATGTTTCATGGTAAGATATAATATTATTTGCGAAGTGTTATGTATTCCTCGTCTACACTTCAAATGAATGTAAATGCGACACTTCCTTGCAAGGAAATAGCGTTTGCAGATGTCTACGTATCGTAGCAATAGAGTTCTTATGATTCTTAAAACGCGATATCGCATCTCATTTCTATGTTTCATAGTAAGATATAATATGATTTGCGAAATGTTATGTATTCCTCGTCTACACTTCAAATGAATGTAAATGCGACACTTCCTTGCAAGGAAATAGCGTTTGCAGATGTCTACCTATCGTAGCAATAGAGTTCTAGTGCTTCCTAAAACGCGACATCGCATCTCATTTCTATGTTTCATGGTAAGATATAATATGATTTGCGAAGTATCATGTATTCCTCGTCTACACTTCAAATGAATGTGAATGCGACACTTCCTCGCTAGGAAATAGCGTTTGCAGATGTCTACGTATCGTAGCAATAGAGTTCTTATGCTTCTTAAAACGCGATGTCGCATCTCATTTCTATGCTTCATGGTAAGATATAATATGATTTGCAAAGTGTTATGTATTCCTCGTCTACACTTCAAATGAATGTAAATGCGACACTTCCTTTCAAGGAAATAGCGTTTGCAGATGTCTACGTATCGTAGCAATAGAGATCTTATGATTCATAAAACGCGATATTGCTTCTCATTTCTATGTTTCACGGTAAGGTATAATATGATTTGCGAAGTGTTATGTATTCCTCGTCTACACTTCAAATGAATGTAAGTGCGACACTTCCTAGCAAGGAAATAGCGTTTGCAGATTCCTGCGTATCGTAGCAGTACAGTTCTTATGATTCTTAAAACGCGATATCGCATCACATTTCTATGTTTCATGGTAAGGCATAATATGATTTGCGAAGTGTTATGTATTCCTCGTCTACACTTCAAATGAATGTAAATGCGACACTTCCTTGCAAGGAAATAGCGTTTGCAGATGTCTACATATCGAAGCAATAGAGTTCAAATGCTTCTTAAAACGAGATATTGCATCTCATATCTATGTTTCATGATAAAATATAATATTCATTGCGCAGTGTTATGCATTCCTCGTCTACGATTCAAATGAATGTAAATACGACACTTCCTTGCAAGGAAATAGCGTTTTCAGATGTCTACGTATCGTAGCAATAGAGTTCGTATGATTCTTAAAACGCGATATCGCATCTCATTTCTATGTTTCATGGTAAGATATAATGTGATTTTCGAAGTGTTATGTATTCCTCGTCTACACATCAAATGAATGTAAATGCGACACTTCCTTGCAAGGAAATAGCGTTTGCAGATGTCAACATATCGTAGCAATAGAGTTCTTATGATTCTTAAAACGCGATATCGCATCTCATTTCTATGATTCATGGTAAGGCATAATAAGATTTGCGAAGTGTTATGTATTCCTCGTTTACACTTCAAATGAATGTAAATGCGACACTTCCATGCAAGGAAATAGCGTTTGCAGATGTCTACATATCGAAGCAATAGAGTTCAAATGCTTCTTAAAACGAAATATTGCATCTCATATCTATGTTTCATGATAAGATATAATATTCATTGCGAAGTGTTATGCATTCCTCGTCTACGATTCAAATGAATGTAAATGCGACACTTCCTTGCAAGGAAATAGCGTTTGCAGATGTCTACATATCGAAGCAATGGAGTTCAAATGCTTCTTAAAACGAAATATTGCATCTCATATCTATGTTTCATGATAAGATATAATATTCATTGCGAAGTGTTATGCATTCCTCGTCTACGATTCAAATGAATGTAAATGCGACACTTCCTTGCAAGGAAATAGCGTTTGCAGATGTCTACGTATCGTAGCAATAGAGTTCTTATGATTCTTAAAACGCGATATTGCATCTCATTTCTATGTTTCATGGCAAGATATAATATGATTTGCGAAGTGTTATGCATTCATCGTCTACACTTCAAATGAATGTGAATGCGACACTTCCTTGCAAGGAAATAGCTTTTGCAGATGTCTACGTATCGAAGCAATAGAGTTCAAATGCTTCTTAAAACGCGATATCGCATCTCATTTCTATGTTTCATGGTAAGGCATAATAAGATTTGCGAAGTGTTATGTATTCCTCGTCTACACTTCAAATGAATGTAAATGCGACACTTCCTTGCATGGAAATAGCGTTTGCAGATGTCTACGTATCGTAGCAATGGAGTTCTTATGATTCATAAAACGCGATATTGCTTCTCATTTCTATGTTTCACGGTAAGGTATAATATGATTTGTTAAGTGTTATGTATTCCTCGTCTACACTTCAAATGAATGTAAATGCGACACTTCCTTGCAAGGAAATAGCGTTTGCAGATGTCTATGTATCGTAGCAATAGATTTCTAATGCTTCTTAGAACGTGATATCGCATCTCATTTCTATGTTTCATGGTAAGATATAATATGATTTGCGAAGTGTTATGTATTCCTCGTCTACACTTCAAATGAATGTAAATGCGACACTTCCTTGCAAGGAAATAGCGTTTGCGGATGTCTACGTATCGTAGCAATAGAGTTCTTATGATTCTTAAAACGCGATATCGCATCTCATTTCTATGTTTCATGGTAAGGTATAATATGATTTGCGAAGTGTTATGTATTCCACGCCTACACTTCAAATGAATGTAAATGCGACACTTCCTTGCTAGGAAATAGCGTTTGAAGTTGTCTGTGTATCGTAGCAATAGATTTGTAATGCTTTTAATACGTGATATCGCATCTCATTTCTGTGTTTCATGGTAAGATATGATATGATTTTCGAAGTGTCATGTATTCCTCGTCTACACTTCAGATGAATGTAAATGCGACACTTCCTTGCAAGGAAATAGCGTTTGCAGATGTCTACGTATCGTAGCAATAGAGTTCTTATGATTCTTAAAACGCGATATCGCATCTCATTTCTATGTTTCATGATAAGATATAATATTCATTGCGAAGTGTTATGTATTCCACGTCTACACTTCAAATGAATGTAAATGCGACACTTCCTTGCAAGGAAATAGCGTTTGCGGATGTCTACGTATCGTAGCAATAGTGTTCTTATGATTCTTAAAACGCGATATCGCATCTCATTTCTATGTTTCATAGTAGGATATAATATGATTTGCGAAGTGTTATGTATTCCTCGTCTACACTTCAAATGAATGTAAATGCGACACTTCCTTGCAAGGAAATAGCGTTTGCAGATGTCTACCTATCGTAGCTATAGAGTTCTAGTGCTTCCTAAAACGCGACATCGCATCTCATTTCTATGTTTCATGGTATGATATAATATGATTTGCGAAGTATCATGTATTCCTCGTCTACACTTCAAATGAATGTGAATGCGACACTTCCTCGCTAGGAAATAGCGTTTGCAGATGTCTACGTATCGTAGCAATAGAGTTCTTATGCTTCTTAAAACGCGATGTCGCATCTCATTTCTATGTTTCATGGTAGGATATAATATGATTTGCAAAGTGTTATGTATTCCTCGTCTACACTTCAAATGAATGTAAATGCGACACTTCCTTTCAAGGAAATAGCGTTTGCAGATGCCTACGTATCGTAGCAATAGAGATCTTATGATTCATAAAACGCGATATTGCTTCTCATCTCTATGTTTCACGGTAAGGTATAATATGATTTGCGAAGTGTTATGTATTCCTCGTCTACACTTCAAATGAATGTAAATGCGACACTTACTTGCAAGGAAATAGCGTTTGCAGATGTCTACGTATCGTAGCAATAGAGTTCTTATGATTCTTAAAACGCGATATTGCATCTCATTTCTATGTTTCATAGTAAGATATAATATGATTTGCGAAATGTTATGTATTCCTCGTCTACACTTCAAATGAATGTAAATGCGACACTTCCTTTCAAGGAAATAGCGTCTGCAGATGTCTAGGTATCGTAGCAATAGAGTTCTAATGCTTCTTAAAACGCGATATCGCATCTCTTTTCTATGTTTCATAGTAAGATGTAATACGATTTGCGAAGTGTTATGTATTCCTCGTCTACACTTCAAATGAATGTAAATGCGACACTTCCTTACAAGGAAATAGCGTTTGCAGATGTCTACCTATCGTAGCTATAGAGTTCTAGTGCTTCCTAAAACGCGACATCGCATCTCATTTCTATGTTTCATGGTATGATATAATATGATTTGCGAAGTATCATGTATTCCTCGTCTACACTTCAAATGAATGTGAATGCGACACTTCCTCGCTAGGAAATAGCGTTTGCAGATGTCTACGTATCGTAGCAATAGAGTTCTTATGCTTCTTAAAACGCGATGTCGCATCTCATTTCTATGTTTCATGGTAGGATATAATATGATTTGCAAAGTGTTATGTATTCCTCGTCTACACTTCAAATGAATGTAAATGCGACACTTCCTTTCAAGGAAATAGCGTTTGCAGATGCCTACGTATCGTAGCAATAGAGATCTTATGATTCATAAAACGCGATATTGCTTCTCATCTCTATGTTTCACGGTAAGGTATAATATGATTTGCGAAGTGTTATGTATTCCTCGTCTACACTTCAAATGAATGTAAATGCGACACTTACTTGCAAGGAAATAGCGTTTGCAGATGTCTACGTATCGTAGCAATAGAGTTCTTATGATTCTTAAAACGCGATATTGCATCTCATTTCTATGTTTCATAGTAAGATATAATATGATTTGCGAAATGTTATGTATTCCTCGTCTACACTTCAAATGAATGTAAATGCGACACTTCCTTTCAAGGAAATAGCGTCTGCAGATGTCTAGGTATCGTAGCAATAGAGTTCTAATGCTTCTTAAAACGCGATATCGCATCTCTTTTCTATGTTTCATAGTAAGATGTAATACGATTTGCGAAGTGTTATGTATTCCTCGTCTACACTTCAAATGAATGTAAATGCGACACTTCCTTGCAAGGAAATAGCGTTTGCAGATGTCTACCTATCGTAGCAATAGAGTTCTAGTGCTTCCTAAAACGCGATATCGCATCTCATATCTATGTTTCATGGTAAGATATAATATGATTTGCGAAGTATCATGTATTCCTCGTCTACACTTCAAATGAATGTGAATGCGACACTTCCTCGCTAGGAAATAGCGTTTGCAGATGTCTACTTATCGTAGCAATAGAGTTCTTATGCTTCTTAATACGCGATGTCGCATCTCATTTCTATGTTTCATGGAAAGATATAATATGATTTGCGAAGTGTTATGTATTCCTCGTCTACACTTCAAATGAATGTAAATGCGACACTTCCTTGCTAGGAAATAGCGTTTGAAGATGTCTGTGTATCGTAGCAATAGATTTCTAATGCTTTTAAAACGTGATATCGCATCTCATTTCTGTGTTTCATGGTAAGATATGATATGATTTTCGAAGCGTCATGTATTCCTCGTCTACACTTCAGATGAATGTAAATGCGACACTTCCTTGCAAGGAAATAGCGTTTGCAGATGTCTACGTATCGTAGCAATAGAGTTCTTATGATTCTTAAAACGCGATATCGCATCTCATTTCTATGTTTCATGATAAGATATAATATTCATTGCGAAGTGTTATGCATTCCTCGTCTACGATTCAAATGAATGTGAATGCGACACTTCCTCGCTAGGAAATAGCGTTTGCAGATGTCTACGTATCGTAGCAATAGAGTTCATATGATTCTTAAAACGCGATATCGCATCTCATTTCAATGTTTCATGGTAAGATATAATATGATTTGCGAAGTGTTATGTATTCCTCGTCAACACTTCAAATGAATGTAAATGCGACACTTCCTTGCAAGGAAATAGCGTTTGCAGATGTCTACCTATCGTAGCTATAGAGTTCTAGTGCTTCCTAAAACGCGACTTCGCATCTCATTTCTATGTTTCATGGTAAGATATAATATGATTTGCGAAGTATCGTGTATTCCTCGTCTACACTTCAAATGAATGTGAATGCGACACTTCCTCGCTAGGAAATAGCGTTTGCAGATGTCTACGTATCGTAGCAATAGAGTTCTTATGCTTCTTAAAACGCGATGTCGCATCTCATTTCTATGTTTCATGGTAGGATATAATATGATTTGCAAAGTGTTATGTATTCCTCGTCTACACTTCAAATGAATGTAAATGCGACACTTCCTTTCAAGGAAATAGCGTTTGCAGATGTCTACGTATCGTAGCAATAGAGATCTTATGATTCATAAAACGCGATATTGCTTCTCATCTCTATGTTTCACGGTAAGGTATAATATGATTTGCGAAATGTTATGTACTCCTCGTCTGCACTTCAAATGAATGTAAATGCGACACTTCCTTTCAAGGAAATAGCGTCTGCAGATGTCTAGGTATCGTAGCAATATAGTTCTAATGCTTCTTAAAACGCGATATCGCATCTCTTTTCTATGTTTCATAGTAAGATGTATTACGATTTGCGAAGTGTTATGTATTCCTCGTCTACACTTCAAATGAATGTAAATGCGAAACTTCCTTGCAAGGAAATAGCGTTTGCAGATGTCTACCTATCGTAGCAATAGAGTTCTAGTGCTTCCTAAAACGCGATATCGCATCTCATATCTATGTTTCATGGTAAGATATAATATGATTTGCGAAGTATCATGTATTCCTCGTCTACACTTCAAATGAATGTGAATGCGACACTTCCTCGCTAGGAAATAGCGTTTGCAGATGTCTACTTATCGTAGCAATAGAGTTCTTATGCTTCTTGAAACGCGATGTCGCATCTCATTTCTATGTTTCATGGAAAGATATAATATGATTTGCGAAGTGTTATGTATTCCTCGTCTACACTTCAAATGAATGTAAATGCGACACTTCCTTGCAAGGAAATAGCGTTTGCAGATGTCTACGTATCGTAGCAATGGAGTTCTTATGATTCATAAAACGCGATATTGCTTCTGATTTCTATGTTTCACGGTAAGGTATAATATGATTTGTTAAGTGTTATGTATTCCTCGTCTACACTTCAAATGAATGTAAGTGCGACACTTCCTTGCAAGGAAATAGCGTTTGCAGATGTCTATGTATCGTAGCAATAGATTACTAATGCTTCTTAGAACGTGATATCGCATCTCATTTCTATGTTTCATGGTAAGATATAATATGATTTGCGAAGTGTTATGTATTCCTCGTCTACACTTCAAATGAATGTAAATGCGACACTTCCTTGCAAGGAAATAGCGTTTGCGGATGTCTACGTATCGTAGCAATAGAGTTCTTATGATTCTTAAAACGCGATATCGCATCTCATTTCTATGTTTCATGATAAGATATAATATTCATTGCGAAGTGTTATGCATTCCTCGTCTACGATTCAAATGAATGTAAATGCGACACTTCCTTGCAAGGAAATAGCGTTTGCAAATGTCTACCTATCGTAGCAATAGTGTTCTAATGCTTCTTAAAACGCTATATCGCATCTCCTTTCTGTGTTTCATGGTAAGATATAATATTATTTGCGAAGTGTTATGTATTCCTCGTCTACACTTCAAATGAATGTAAATGCGACACTTCCTTGCAAGGAAATAGCGTTTGCAGATGTCTACGTATCGTAGCAATAGAGTTCTTATGATTCTTAAAACGCGATATCGCATCTCATTTCTATGTTTCATAGTAAGATATAATATGATTTTCGAAATGTTATGTATTCCTCGTCTACACTTCAAATGAATGTAAATGCGACACTTCCTTGCAAGGAAATAGCGTTTGCAGATGTCTACCTATCGTAGCAATAGAGTTCTAGTGCTTCCTAAAACGCGACATCGCATCTCATTTCTATGTTTCATGGTAAGATATAATATGATTTGCGAAGTATCATGTATTCCTCGTCTACACTTCAAATGAATGTGAATGCGACACTTCCTCGCTAGGAAATAGCGTTTGCAGATGTCTACGTATCGTAGCAATAGAGTTCTTATGCTTCTTAAAACGCGATGTCGCATCTCATTTCTATGCTTCATGGTAAGATATAATATGATTTGCAAAGTGTTATGTATTCCTCGTCTACACTTCAAATGAATGTAAATGCGACACTTCCTTGCAAGGAAATAGCGTTTGCAGATGTCAACATATCGAAGCAATAGAGTTCAAATGCTTCTTAAAACGAGATATTGCATCTCATATCTATGTTTCATGATAAGATATAATATTCATTGCGAAGTGTTATGCACTCCTCGTCTACGATTCAAATGAATGTAAATGCGACACTTCCTTGCAAGGAAATAGCGTTTGCAGATGTCTACATATCGAAGCAATGGAGTTCAAATGCTTCTTAAAACGAAATATTGCATCTCATATCTATGTTTCATGATAAGATATAATATTCATTGCGAAGTGTTATGCATTCCTCGTCTACGATTCAAATGAATGTAAATGCGACACTTCCTTGCAAGGAAATAGCGTTTGCAGATGTCTACGTATCGTAGCAATAGAGTTCTTATGATTCTTAAAACGCGATATTGCATCTCATTTCTATGTTTCATGGTAAGATATAATATGATTTGCGAAGTGTTATGCATTCATCGTCTACACTTCAAATGAATGTGAATGCGACACTTCCTTGCAAGGAAATAGCTTTTGCAGATGTCTACGTATCGAAGCAATAGAGTTCAAATGCTTCTTAAAACGCGATATCGCATCTCATTTCTATGTTTCATGGTAAGGCATAATAAGATTTGCGAAGTGTTATGTATTCCTCGTCTACACTTCAAATGAATGTAAATGCGACACTTCCTTGCAAGGAAATAGCGTTTGCAGATGTCAACATATCGAAGCAATAGAGTTCAAATGCTTCTTAAAACGAGATATTGCATCTCATATCTATGTTTCATGATAAGATATAATATTCATTGCGCAGTGTTATGCATTCCTCGTCTACGATTCAAATGAATGTAAATACGACACTTCCTTGCAAGGAAATAGCGTTTGCAGGTATCTACGTATCGAAGCAATAGAGTTGAAATGCTTCTTAAAACGAGATATCGCATCTCATTTCTATGTTTCATGGTAAGATATAATATGATTTGCGAAGTGTCATGTATTCCTCGTCTACACTTCAAATGAATGTAAATGCGACACTTCCTAGCAAGGAAATAGCGTTTGCAGATGTCTACGTATCGTAGCAATAGAGTTCTTATGATTCTTAAAACGCGATATCGTATCTCATTTCTATGTTTCATAGTAAGATATAATATGATTTGCGAAGTTTTATGTATTCCACATCTGCACTTCAAATGAATGTAAATGCGACACTTCCTTGCAAGGAAATAGCGTTTGCAGATGTCTACATATCAAAGCAATAGAGTTCAAATGCTTCTTAAAACGAGATATTGCATCTCATATCTATGTTTCATGATTAGATATAATATTCATTGCGAAGTGTTATGTATTCCTCGTCTACACTTCAAATGAATGTAAATGCGACACTTCCTTGCAAGGAAATAGCGTTTGCAGATGTCTACGTATCGAAGCAATAGAGTTCTTATGATTCTTAAAACGCGATATTGCATCTCATTTCTATGTTTCATGGTAAGATATAATATGATTTGCGAAGTATCATGTATTCCTCGTCTACACTTCAAATGAATGTAAATGCGACACTTCCTTGCTAAGAAATAGCCTCTGCAGATATCTATGTATCGTAGCAATAGAGTTCTTATGCTTCTTAAAACGCGATGTCGCATCTCATTTCTATGCTTCATGGTAAGATATAATATGATTTGCAAAGTGTTATGTATTCCTCGTCTACACTTCAAATGAATGTAAATGCGACACTTCCTTGCAAGGAAATAGCGTTTGCAGATGTCAACATATCGAAGCAATAGAGTTCAAATGCTTCTTAAAACGAGATATTGCATCTCATATCTATGTTTCATGATAAGATATAATATTCATTGCGAAGTGTTATGCACTCCTCGTCTACGATTCAAATGAATGTAAATACGACACTTCCTTGCAAGGAAATAGCGTTTGCAGGTATCTACGTATCGAAGCAATAGAGTTGAAATGCTTCTTAAAACGAGATATCGCATCTCATTTCTATGTTTCATGGTAAGATATAATATGATTTGCGAAGTGTCATGTATTCCTCGTCTACACTTCAAATGAATGTAAATGCGACACTTCCTAGCAAGGAAATAGCGTTTGCAGATGTCTACGTATCGTAGCAATAGAGTTCTTATGATTCTTAAAACGCGATATCGTATCTCATTTCTATGTTTCATAGTAAGATATAATATGATTTGCGAAGTTTTATGTATTCCACATCTGCACTTCAAATGAATGTAAATGCGACACTTCCTTGCAAGGAAATAGCGTTTGCAGATGTCTACGTATCGTAGCAATAGAGTTCTTATGATTCTTAAAACGCGATATCGCATCTCATTTCTATGATTCATGGTAAGGCATAATAAGATTTGCGAAGTGTTATGTATTCCTCGTTTACACTTCAAATGAATGTAAATGCGACACTTCCATGCAAGGAAATAGCGTTTGCAGATGTCTACATATCGAAGCAATAGAGTTCAAATGCTTCTTAAAACGAAATATTGCATCTCATATCTATGTTTCATGATAAGATATAATATTCATTGCGAAGTGTTATGCATTCCTCGTCTACGATTCAAATGAATGTAAATGCGACACTTCCTTGCAAGGAAATAGCGTTTGCAGATGTCTACGTATCGTAGCAATAGAGTTCTTATGATTCTTAAAACGCGATATTGCATCTCATTTCTATGTTTCATGGTAAGATATAATATGATTTGCGAAGTGTTATGCATTCATCGTCTACACTTCAAATGAATGTGAATGCGACACTTCCTTGCAAGGAAATAGCTTTTGCAGATGTCTACGTATCGAAGCAATAGAGTTCAAATGCTTCTTAAAACGCGATATCGCATCTCATTTCTATGTTTCATGGTAAGGCATAATAAGATTTGCGAAGTGTTATGTATTCCTCGTCTACACTTCAAATGAATGTAAATGCGACACTTCCTTGCAAGGAAATAGCGTTTGCAGATGTCAACATATCGAAGCAATAGAGTTCAAATGCTTCTTAAAACGAGATATTGCATCTCATATCTATGTTTCATGATAAGATATAATATTCATTGCGCAGTGTTATGCATTCCTCGTCTACGATTCAAATGAATGTAAATACGACACTTCCTTGCAAGGAAATAGCGTTTGCAGGTATCTACGTATCGAAGCAATAGAGTTGAAATGCTTCTTAAAACGAGATATCGCATCTCATTTCTATGTTTCATGGTAAGATATAATATGATTTGCGAAGTGTCATGTATTCCTCGTCTACACTTCAAATGAATGTAAATGCGACACTTCCTAGCAAGGAAATAGCGTTTGCAGATGTCTACGTATCGTAGCAATAGAGTTCTTATGATTCTTAAAACGCGATATCGTATCTCATTTCTATGTTTCATAGTAAGATATAATATGATTTGCGAAGTTTTATGTATTCCACATCTGCACTTCAAATGAATGTAAATGCGACACTTCCTTGCAAGGAAATAGCGTTTGCAGATGTCTACATATCAAAGCAATAGAGTTCAAATGCTTCTTAAAACGAGATATTGCATCTCATATCTATGTTTCATGATTAGATATAATATTCATTGCGAAGTGTTATGTATTCCTCGTCTACACTTCAAATGAATGTAAATGCGACACTTCCTTGCAAGGAAATAGCGTTTGCAGATGTCTACGTATCGAAGCAATAGAGTTCTTATGATTCTTAAAACGCGATATTGCATCTCATTTCTATGTTTCATGGTAAGATATAATATGATTTGCGAAGTATCATGTATTCCTCGTCTACACTTCAAATGAATGTAAATGCGACACTTCCTTGCTAAGAAATAGCCTCTGCAGATATCTATGTATCGTATCAATAGAGTTCAAATGCTTCTTAAAACGCGATATCGCATCTCACTTCTATGTTTCATGGTAAGATATAATATGATTTGCGAAGTGTTATGTATTCCTCGTCTAGACTTCAAATGAATGTAAGTGCGACACTTCCTAGCAAGGAAATAGCGTTTGCAGATGTCTGCGTATCGTAGCAATACAGTTCTTATGATTCTTAAAACGCGATATCGCATCACATTTCTATGTTTCATGGTAAGATATATGATTTGCGAAGTGTGATGTATTCCTCGTCTACACTTCAAATGAATGTAAATGCGACACTTCCTTGCCAGGAAATACGTATCCGATTGTGTACGTATCGAAGCAATAGATTTCTAATGTATCTCTAATCGCGATATCGCATCTCATTTCTATGTTCCATGATATGATGTAATATTCACTGAGAAGTATTATGTATACCTCGTCTACAATACCAAAGATTGCGAATACCACACTTCCTTCTTAGGAAATAACGTTTCCTGATGTCTGCGTATCCAAGCAATAGGGTTCCACTGCTTCTAAAAACGCGATATCGCATCTCATTTCTGGGTTTCAAGATAAGCTATAATATTCATTGGGAAGTGTTATGTATACCTCGACTACACATCTAAACATTGTAAACGCCACGCTTCCTTGCTAGGAAATAGCGTTCCCTGATGTCTACGTATCGAAGCAATAGAGTTCTAATGCTTCCTAGAACGCGATATCGCATCTAATGTATGTTTCATGATAAGATATAATATTCATTGCGAAGTGTTATGTATACCTCGTCTACACTTCAGAAGAATGCAAATGCCACACTTCTTGGTTAGGAAATTGCGTTTCTAGATGTCGACGCATCGAAGTAATAGATTTCTAACTCTTTATAAAACGCGATATCGCATATCAATTCTAAGTCACATGATAAGATGTAATTTCAATGCAACGCGTTATGTATATCTCCTCTACACTTCAAATGAATGTAAATGGATCAGTTCCTTGCTACGGAATATCGTTTCTACATCTGAAGGTTTAGAAGCAATAGAGTTCTAATGCTTCGTAAAACGCGGCTGCGCATCTTACTTCTATATTTCATGATTTTGATTCAAATTCACAATGATAATCTTCCATAGTTCAACAATTTTGTGAGCTGTCCTCAGGAATCCGCAGCTCAGTACTTATAAAATGAACGACACAAAGAACAGCCTAACCAAACGTATTCGAACCGATTTTTCAATACTAATCTTATCATGTTTAACTTATGCTGCAAACTATTGAAATGCTCCTCGAAAAGTGTTTATTCACAGTGAAGTAAACGGTAAGTATTACGCCTTCCACCACTGTTTACAATACGTATGTTTCATTTACTATCAAAACCATGAGTATTATCGCCTTTCTTTACTTTTTGTAACCTTCAATGCCTTCATGTTACAGATCGTTATACTTGCTTTAAAATGCTCTATCGTATTACGGAAGAATGGACATACCAATTCATTTTAAAAAATGAAGGTAACCTTCATATGTCCAACATAACTCCACTTACAAAAAAACTATTTTCATCAACGGATGGCCCCTTTGTACTATGCAATTTTATATTAGCAAAAACTTCTATGAAACTTATAGTTTCGTGGATATCTGAGGTGCTAATTATTACTGCCCCACCCTGTATATTGTTATGGATGTGTCCAACAAGGCAACGATGAACAGAGTTAAATTTAATATTATGATGTTTATTATTTTACTTATAGTATATTTGTTTTTCTGGAATTTTGCCAAGAAACAATGTTCACGATGTCGACAGATGAATATATTTGCCTTAGAATTACAAGAGCCAACAATTTCGAAAGTAGAATATTACTTTACTTCGCTAACCGAATCATTGCAAACGTTAAGTAAAGTGCGTGCCTTTCAAAACAGTCAGATGCAAATTACGATACAACGTTTCCAAGAAATGGTACGTGCCACTGTTTTTTAATTTCCGTTTATTTAATCAAAGGAAATTTAATTGAAATATCCGCAAAATTTGAGGACAAAAAGTTACTGTAATTTTACGCAACATATATGATGGTGATAAAGGATAAGTATACGGAACTGAAAATGGAAAGTAGCGAGCAGAAAAAGAAACTGATGGAGCTACAAAGTAGATTGATACATCCGTCAAATGATGATTCTAGGTTAATAAAATCTGTTAATTAAAGAACTATTGCAAAAATCAAGTATAATCAATATTACTTCTGCTCAAAGGCTATAATAGAATTGGACCGAAATGGGTACAAAACAGGCAATTATATCTATACGTTCTATTCTATGCAAAGGCAAATATTTCAAAGAGAAAAGATGTGTTACTTACAAATTACTTATGTTCCTAGATATCTCACTAATTCAGGCTTCTTGTCTTGCAGAAGTTATCATTCATGTAACATGTAAAGGGGTCGAAGAATAGTAAAAGATTTTTATATTTCATAGCCTCACTTGATACGTCGATTGGATCACGTAAAATATCGGACATTAATTGCATCTACATCTTCAGACCTTAAATATATAATTGCAACAACATATTTAATAGCGTTTTAATAACATTTTTCTAATTGTTTATATCTATGTCTAATAAATATATATTAATCGAATAAGTTGCTTTACCAAAGAATAAAAGTATCTGAGGCTTACAAATCGGAGCATTACATAACAAACGTGCATCACATATATAATATTACATGTAACAAAAGATGAAGACCAAAAAGATCGTACATAAGTTGAATCCACAATGCGGTCATAGAGATACAGAAACGGCAAAAATTCCAAACAATAATGTAAAAAATTCAAAAAGGGGGGAGTGAAAATCCATCTCCTTGACGATGATAAGGAACAAGTCTGCCTCATGCACTACAATATCCCAAACAGCCAGCAATTGGCACGCCAATGACAACGGATGGAACGAATTCCGTGACAGAACTGTGCTAACAAAGTGCTCCTACTCAGCTTTCGAAATGGCATACTGTTAGTACTGGGGCGGCATTCGTATCACGGCACTATTAAAGCAACGAGATATAGCACACGGGCTGCACGGCCGTGACAATGACATTATCAGCTCACCATAGCTACACGCGTGGTTGTGGCGTAGGCTGACATTTACTAATGGGGAAGCTGTTTCCATAAAAATTATAAGCAAATATGAAAAATGACTAAACTGTGCAATTTATTTATTTTGATTCCAATATGGATACACCGGCACAAAACAAAGATATAAGAACTCGATTTTATTATTTTCTATAAACTAGCTCGATAGGGCGATTTTTTCCATAAAGTCGATAATTACTTTGTGATAAAAATATATACACTTATTTTATATATATTTTCTTCAATTTATTGTTACAAATTCATGCAATTGAGGGTTACATTAAATACGATGACAGCATGTTATTTCAAAAATTACACAAGGCGAAGTTAGGGACGCAACAGCATGAATTTTTATTTTATAAGTAATATTTTTTTTTATAAATAATATTTTTAGTCTATGATGGATTGAAAGAAATATATACGACTGGCTCAATAACTATAAATATAGGAAAACGACCATCAAAATGTCTATCAATACTCATATGCTGAACATCTACTGACATCTAACGGTTCTAATTTGTATGAAAGCACAGGTTCCCCATTGCCAAATGTGATCCTGTGTCATTGCTGAGGAGATGCATGAATGGAGCGATGATAGGCGTGTCACCATGGTGCTGGTTCTGCGCGATTCGCTTGTCTAGAACGTGCTGGTAACACGTTCTGGCATTTTAGTCAACGAATCCGGTCACAGATGACTACGAATCAGTTGACACTCCTCGGAAGTGGCAATACAGTGCCGGCATGGTGTCGCTACCATCTTGCCGTTTGTTATCTGGGTAGCTTTTTAGTGCATTATTCGGAATTGAATTTGAACACATAGCTACTTAATCGCAAATTTGTATGTACTGTGACGTGGTGAAGTCACAAGGCTCGCTCACCCTCCCCCCCTGCTTCGGTTAGACTAGCTCGCAGATCACCACCCATGCGAGAAGCGCGACACGGACCATCGCGATAGTTGTATTTGCGAGGAGCGTAAAATACACGATTGTAGAACAATCCCCCCCCCCCCCCCCCAAACTGTTCGTTTCTCTCTCTCCGTTCTACGGATTAGACTGGCGAGCTGATGGAAAAAGCGACCCATAAGACGCCTCTTCGGCGGATAATAAGACCGCAGGTTCGCGGAAGGGCTGTGCGCCGAGGTAGCGTGACAGGCTCGACGGTGGAGGAGTCGGGAAGTGAGCAAGAAGAGACACTGAAGCCCGAAGGATAGGATCCAGAGCTCTGCAACGATAAGACCGCTGCCATAGTCCATAGAGACAAACAGGATGGTTCTCGGGTGTGAGAAGGACCTCTACCCCTCCCCATTAGAACTCTATTGCTTCGATACGTAGACATCTGGAAACGCTATTCCCTAGCAAGGAAGTGTTGCATTTACATTCTTTTGACGTGTAGACGAGAATACATGACACTTCGCAATGAATATCATATCTTATCATGAAACATAGAAATGAGATTCGATATGACGATTTATGAAGCATTAGAATTCTATTGCTTCGATACGCAGACATCTGCAAACGCTACTTCCTAGCAACGAAGTGTCGCATTTACATTCTTTTGAAGTGAATACGAGGTATACATAACACTCCACAATGAATATTATATATTATAATGAAACATGATAATGAGTAGCGATATAGCGTTTTAAGAAGCATTAGAACTCTAATGGTACGATACGTTGACATCTGCAAACGCTATTTCCTGGCAACGAAGTGTCGCGTTTACATTCTTTTGAAGTGAATACGAGGTATACATAACACTGCACAATGAATATTATATCTTATCATGAAACATAGAAATGAGATGCGGTATCGCGATATAAGAAGCATTAGAACACCATTGCTTCGATACGTAGTTATCTGCAAACGCTATTTCCTAGCAAGGAAGTGTCGCATTTACATTCTTTTGAGGTGAATGCGAGGTATACATAACACTGCACAATGAATATTATATCTTATTATGAAACATAGAAATGAGATGCGATATGACGATTTAAGAAATATCAGAAATCTATAGGTTCGATACGTAGACATCTGCAAACGCTACTTCCTAGGAAGGAAGTGTCGCATTTTCATTCTTTTGAAAGGAATACGAGGTATGCATAACACTTCGCAGTGAATATTATATATTATCATGATACGTAGATATGAGATGCGATATGTCGATTTAAGAAGCATTAGAACACTATTGCATCGATACGTAGACATCTGCCAACGCTATTTCCTAGCAAGGAAGTGTCGCATTTACATTCTTTTGAAAGGAATACGAGGTATACATAACACTCCACAATGAATGTTATATCTTATCATGAAACATAGAAATGTGATGCGATATGACGGATTAAGAAGCATTAGAACTCTATTGCTTCGATACGTACACATCTGCAAACGCTATTTCCTAGCAAGGAAGTGTCGCATGTACATTCAATTGAAGTGTATGCGATGTATACATGACACTTCGCAATGAATATTATATATCATCATGATACATATAAATGAGAAGCGATATCGCGTTTTGAGAAGCATTAGAACTCTAATGCCACGATACGTAGACACCTGCAAACGCTATTTCCTAGCAAGGAAGTGTCGCATTTACATTCATTTGAAGTATAGACGAGATATACATAACACTGCACAATGAATATTATATCTTATCATGAGACATAGAAATGAGATGGGATACGGCGATTTAAGAAGCATTAGAAGACTATTGCTTCGATACGTAGACATCCGCAAACGCTACTTCCTAGCAAGGAAGTGTCGCATTTACATTCTTTTGACAGGAATACGAGGTATACATGACACTTCGCAATGAATATTATATCTTATCAGGAAAAGTAGATATGAGATGCGATATGGCGATTTAAGAAGCAATAGAACTGTATTGTTTCGATACGTAGACACCTGCAAACGCTATTTCCTAGCAAGGAAGTGTCGCAATTACATTCTTTTGAGGTGAATACGAGGTATACATAACACTGCACAATGAATATTATATCTTATCGTGAAACATGGAATTGAGATGCG
Source organism: Xylocopa sonorina (assembly GCF_050948175.1). Taxonomy (NCBI): domain Eukaryota; kingdom Metazoa; phylum Arthropoda; class Insecta; order Hymenoptera; family Apidae; genus Xylocopa; species Xylocopa sonorina. The sequence goes on from NW_027490173.1 coordinate 202,269, forward strand.
ATATCGCGTTTTAAGAAGCGTTAGAACTCTATTGCTACGATGCGTAGCCATCTGTAGACGCTATTTCGTACCAAGGAGGTGTCGCATTTACATTCATTTGAAGTGTATGCGAGGTATACATGACAGTTCGCAATTAATATTACATCTTAACATGAAACATAGAAATGAGATGCGATACCTCGTTTTAAGAAGTATTAGAACACTGTTGCTACGATTCGTAGACATCTGCAAACGCTATTTCCTAGGAAGTAAGTGTCGCACTTACATTCATTTGAAGTCAATACGCGGTGAACGTGACACTTCGATGTGACTATTATATCTTATCATAAAACATAGAAATGAGATTGCGATATCTCGTTTTAAGAAGCATTAGAACTCTGTTGCTTCGATACGTAGACATCTGCCATCGGTATATCCTAGCAAGGAAGTGTCGCATTTACATTCATTTGAAGTGTATGCGAGGTATGCATGACACTTCGCAATGAATATTATATCTTATCAAGAAACGTAGATTTCAGAAGCGGTATGGCGATATAAGAAGCATTAGAGCTCTATTGCTTCGATACGTAGACATCTGCAAACGCTACATCCTAGCAAGGAAATGTCGCATTTACATTATCTTTATTCTTATCATGAAATATAGGAATGTGATGCGATATCTCATTCTAAGAAGCATTAGAACTCAATTGTTTCGATACGCAGACATCTCCAAGCGCTACTTCTTAGCAAGGAAGTGTCTCATTTACATTCTTTTGAAGTGAATAAGAGGTACATATGACACTTCGTAATGAATATTATGTCTTATCGCGAAATATAGAAATGAGATGCAATATCTCGTTTTATGTAGCATTAGAACTCTATTGCTTCGATACGTAGACATCAGTAAACGCTGTTTCCTAGCAAGGAAGTATCGCATTTTCATTCTTTTGAAGTGTATACGAGGTATACATAACACTGCACAATGAATATTATATCTTATCATGAAACATGGAAATGAGATGCGATATCGCGATTTATGAAGCATTAGAACACTATTGCTTCGATACGTAGACAAATGCAAACGCTATTTCCTAGGAAGTAAGTGTCGCACTTACATACATTTGAAGTCAATACGCGGTGTACGTGACACTTCGATGTGACTATTATATCTTATCATAAAACATAGAAATGAGATGCGATATCGCGTTTTAAGAAGCATTAGATGTCTATTGCTTCGATACGTAGACATCTTTAAACGCTACTGCCTAACAAGGAAGTGTCGCATTTACATCCTTTTGAAGTGAATACGAGGTATTCATAACACTGCACAATGAATATTACATCTTATCATGAAACGTAGAAATGAGATGTGATATCGCGATTTGAGAAACTTTAGAACTCTATTGCTTCGATACGTAGATATCTGCAAATACTGTTTCCTGGCAAGGAACTGTCGCATTCACATTCATTTGAAGTGTATGCGAGGTATACATGACACTTCGCAATGAATATTATATATTATCATGAAACATAGATAAGAGATGCGATATGACGATTTAAGAAGCATTAGAATACTATTGCTTCAATACGTAGACATCTGCAAACGCTATTTACTAGCAAGGAAGTGTCGCATGTACATTCAATTGAAGTGTATGCGAGGTATACATGGCACTTCGCAAAGAATATTATATCTTATCATGAAACATAGAAATGAGATGCGATATGGCGATTTAAGAAGCATTAGAACTCTATTGCTTCGATACGTAGACATCTGCAAACGCTACTTCCTACCAAGGAAGTGTCGCATTTACATTCTTTTGAAGTGAATACGAGGTTTTCATAACACTCCACGATGAAAATTATATCGTATCATGAAACATAGAAATGAGATGTAATATGGTGATTTAAGAAGCATTAGAACTCCACTGCTTCGATACGTAGACATCTGCAAACGCTACTTCCTAGCAAGGAAGTGTCGCATATACATTCTTTTGAAAGGAATACGAGGTATACATGGCACTTCGCAATGAATATGATACCTTATCATGAAACATAGATATGAGATGAGATATCGCGTTACAGGAAGCATTAGAGCACTATTATTACGATGCGTAGACATCTGCAAACGCTATTTCCTAGCAAGGAAGTGCCGCATTTACATTCATTTGAAGTCTATGCGAGGTATAAGTGACACTTCGCAATGAATATTATATCTTATCATGAAACATAGAAATGAGATGCGAAATGACGATTTATGAAGCATTAGGTGTCTATTGCTTCGATACGTAGACATCTGCAAACGCTATTTCATAGCAAGGAAGTGTCGCATTTACATTCATTTTAAGTGTATGCGTGGTATACATAACACTGCACAATGAATATTATATCTTATCATAAAACATAGAAATCAGATGCGATATGGCGATTTAAGAAGCATAAGAAATCTATTGGCTCGATACGTAGATATCTGCAAACACTATTTCCTAGCAAGGAACTGTCGCATTCACATTCATTTGAAGTGTATGCGAGGTATGCATAACACTGCACAATGAATATTATATCTTATCATGAAACATAGAAATGAGGTGCGATACCTCGATTTAAGAAGTATGAGAACACTGTTGCTACGATACGTAGACATCTGCAAACGCTATTTCCTAGCATGGAAGTGTCGCATTCCCATTCTTTGGCAGTGTATGCGAGGTATACATGACTCTTCGCAATGAATATTATATCTTATCATGAAACAGAGAAATGAGATTCGACATCTCGTTTTAGGAAGCATTAGAACTCTATTGCTACGATACGTAGACATCTTCGAACGCTATTTCCTAGGAAGGAAGTGTCGCATTTACATTCTTTTCAAGTGAATACGAGGTATACATAACACTGCACAATGAATATTATATCTTATAATGAGACATAGAAATGTGATGCTATATCGCGATTTGAGAAGCATTAGAATACTCTTGCTACGATACGTGGACATCTGCAAACGCTACTTCCTAGCAAGGAAGTGTCGCATTTACATTCTTTTGAAAGGAATACGAGGTATACATGAAACTTCGCAATGAATATTATAGCTTATCAGGAAACATAGAAATGAGATGCGGTATCTCGTTTTAAGAAGCATTAGAACCCTAATGTTACGATACGTAGACATCTGCAAACGCTATTTCAAAGCAAGGAAGTGTCGCATTTACATTCTTTTGAAGTGAATACGAGGTATGCATAACAGTCCACAATGAATATTATATATTATCATGAAACATAGTAATGAGTAGCGATATCGCGTTCTGAGAAGCATTACGACACTAATGCTACGATACGTAGACATCTGCAAACGCTACTTCTTGGAAAGGAAGTGTCGCATGTACATTCAATTGAAGTGTATGCGAGGTATACATGGCACTTCGCAATGAATATTATATATTATCATGAAACATAGAAATGAGGAGCGATATCGCGTTTTGAGAAGCATTAGAACTCAAATGCCACGAAACGTAGACATCTGCACACGCTATTTCCTAGCAAGGAATTGTCGCATTTACATTCTTTTGAAGTGAATACGAGGTATACATAACACTGCACAATGAATATTATATCTTATCATGAAACATAGAAATGAGATGCGTTATCGCGATTTAAGAAGCTTTAGAACTCTTTTGCTTCGATACGTAGACATCTGCGAACGCTACTTCCTAGCAAGGAAGTGTCGCATTTACATTCTTTTGAATGGAGACGAGGTATAGATAACACTTCGCAATTAATATTATATATTATCATGAAACATAGAAAAAAGATGCGATATCGCGATTTAAGAAGCTTTAGAACTCTCTTGCTTCGATATGTATATATCTGCAAACGCTATATCCTAGCAAGGAACTGTCGCATTTACATTCATTTGATGTGTATGCGAGGTATACATGACACTTCGCAACGAATATTATAGATTATCATGAAACGTAGAAATGAGATGCGGTATCACGAATTAGGAAGCTTTAGAACTCTACTGCTTCGATACGTAGACATTTGCAAACGCTACTTCCTAGCAAGGAAGTGTCGCATTTACATTCTTTTCAATGGATACGAGGTACACATGACACTTCGCAATGAATATTATATATTATCATGAAACATAGAAATGAGATGCGATACCGCGAATTAGCAAGCTTTAGAACCCTATTTCTTCGATACGTAGACATCTGCAAACGCTACTTGCTAGCAAGGAAGTGTCGCATTTACATTCTTTTGAAGTGAATACGAGGTATACATAACACTCCACAATGAATATTATATCTTATCAAGAAACGTAGATATCAGAAGCGGTATGACGATATAAGAAGCATTAGAACTCCTTTGCTTCGATACGTAGACATCTGCAAACGCTATTTCCTAGCAAGGAAGTGTCGCATTTACATTCTTTTCAAGTGAATACGAGATATACATAACACTGCACAATGAATATTATATCTTATCATGAAACATGGAAATGAGATGCGATATCGCGATTTATGAAGCATTAGAACACTATTGCTTCGATACGTAGACAAATGCAAACGCTATTTCCTAGGAAGTAAGTGTCGCACTTACATACATTTGAAGTCAATACGCGGTGTACGTGACACTTCGATGTGACTATTATATCTTATCATAAAACATAGAAATGAGATGCGATATCGCGTTTTAAGAAGCATTAGATGTCTATTGCTTCGATACGTAGACATCTTTAAACGCTACTGCCTAACAAGGAAGTGTCGCATTTACATCCTTTTGAAGTGAATACGAGGTATTCATAACACTGCACAATGAATATTACATCTTATCATGAAACGTAGAAATGAGATGTGATATCGCGATTTGAGAAACTTTAGAACTCTATTGCTTCGATACGTAGATATCTGCAAATACTGTTTCCTGGCAAGGAACTGTCGCATTCACATTCATTTGAAGTGTATGCGGGGTATACATGACACTTCGCAATGAATATTATATATTATCATGAAACATAGATAAGAGATGCGATATGACGATTTAAGAAGCATTAGAATACTATTGCTTCAATACGTAGACATCTGCAAACGCTATTTACTAGCAAGGAAGTGTCGCATGTACATTCAATTGAAGTGTATGCGAGGTATACATGGCACTTCGCAAAGAATATTATATCTTATCATGAAACATAGAAATGAGATGCGATATGGCGATTTAAGAAGCATTAGAACTCTATTGCTTCGATACGTAGACATCTGCAAACGCTACTTCCTACCAAGGAAGTGTCGCATTTACATTCTTTTGAAGTGAATACGAGGTTTTCATAACACTCCACGATGAAAATTATATCGTATCATGAAACATAGAAATGAGATGTAATATGGTGATTTAAGAAGCATTAGAACTCCACTGCTTCGATACGTAGACATCTGCAAACGCTACTTCCTAGCAAGGAAGTGTCGCATATACATTCTTTTGAAAGGAATACGAGGTATACATGGCACTTCGCAATGAATATGATACCTTATCATGAAACATAGATATGAGATGAGATATCGCGTTACAGGAAGCATTAGAGCACTATTATTACGATGCGTAGACATCTGCAAACGCTATTTCCTAGCAAGGAAGTGCCGCATTTACATTCATTTGAAGTCTATGCGAGGTATAAGTGACACTTCGCAATGAATATTATATCTTATCATGAAACATAGAAATGAGATGCGAAATGACGATTTATGAAGCATTAGGTGTCTATTGCTTCGATACGTAGACATCTGCAAACGCTATTTCATAGCAAGGAAGTGTCGCATTTACATTCATTTTAAGTGTATGCGTGGTATACATAACACTGCACAATGAATATTATATCTTATCATAAAACATAGAAATCAGATGCGATATGGCGATTTAAGAAGCATAAGAAATCTATTGGCTCGATACGTAGATATCTGCAAACACTATTTTCTAGCAAGGAACTGTCGCATTCACATTCATTTGAAGTGTATGCGAGGTATGCATAACACTGCACAATGAATATTATATCTTATCATGAAACATAGAAATGAGGTGCGATACCTCGATTTAAGAAGTATGAGAACACTGTTGCTACGATACGTAGACATCTGCAAACGCTATTTCCTAGCATGGAAGTGTCGCATTCCCATTCTTTGGCAGTGTATGCGAGGTATACATGACTCTTCGCAATGAATATTATATCTTATCATGAAACAGAGAAATGAGATTCGACATCTCGTTTTAGGAAGCATTAGAACTCTATTGCTACGATACGTAGACATCTTCGAACGCTATTTCCTAGGAAGGAAGTGTCGCATTTACATTCTTTTCAAGTGAATACGAGGTATACATAACACTGCACAATGAATATTATATCTTATAATGAGACATAGAAATGAGATGCTATATCGCGATTTGAGAAGCATTAGAATACTCTTGCTACGATACGTGGACATCTGCAAACGCTACTTCCTAGCAAGGAAGTGTCGCATTTACATTCTTTTGAAAGGAATACGAGGTATACATGAAACTTCGCAATGAATATTATAGCTTATCAGGAAACATAGAAATGAGATGCGGTATCTCGTTTTAAGAAGCATTAGAACCCTAATGTTACGATACGTAGACATCTGCAAACGCTATTTCAAAGCAAGGAAGTGTCGCATTTACATTCTTTTGAAGTGAATACGAGGTATGCATAACAGTCCACAATGAATATTATATATTATCATGAAACATAGTAATGAGTAGCGATATCGCGTTCTGAGAAGCATTACGACACTAATGCTACGATACGTAGACATCTGCAAACGCTACTTCTTGGAAAGGAAGTGTCGCATGTACATTCAATTGAAGTGTATGCGAGGTATACATGGCACTTCGCAATGAATATTATATATTATCATGAAACATAGAAATGAGGAGCGATATCGCGTTTTGAGAAGCATTAGAACTCAAATGCCACGAAACGTAGACATCTGCACACGCTATTTCCTAGCAAGGAATTGTCGCATTTACATTCTTTTGAAGTGAATACGAGGTATACATAACACTGCACAATGAATATTATATCTTATCATGAAACATAGAAATGAGATGCGTTATCGCGATTTAAGAAGCTTTAGAACTCTTTTGCTTCGATACGTAGACATCTGCGAACGCTACTTCCTAGCAAGGAAGTGTCGCATTTACATTCTTTTGAATGGAGACGAGGTATAGATAACACTTCGCAATTAATATTATATATTATCATGAAACATAGAAAAAAGATGCGATATCGCGATTTAAGAAGCTTTAGAACTCTCTTGCTTCGATATGTATATATCTGCAAACGCTATATCCTAGCAAGGAACTGTCGCATTTACATTCATTTGATGTGTATGCGAGGTATACATGACACTTCGCAACGAATATTATAGATTATCATGAAACGTAGAAATGAGATGCGGTATCACAAATTAGGAAGCTTTAGAACTCTACTGCTTCGATACGTAGACATTTGCAAACGCTACTTCCTAGCAAGGAAGTGTCGCATTTACATTCTTTTCAATGGATACGAGGTACACATGACACTTCGCAATGAATATTATATATTATCATGAAACATAGAAATGAGATGCGATACCGCGAATTAGCAAGCTTTAGAACCCTATTTCTTCGATACGTAGACATCTGCAAACGCTACTTGCTAGCAAGGAAGTGTCGCATTTACATTCTTTTGAAGTGAATACGAGGTATACATAACACTCCACAATGAATATTATATCTTATCAAGAAACGTAGATATCAGAAGCGGTATGACGATATAAGAAGCATTAGAACTCCTTTGCTTCGATACGTAGACATCTGCAAACGCTATTTCCTAGCAAGGAAGTGTCGCATTTACATTCTTTTCAAGTGAATACGAGATATACATAACACTGCACAATGAATATTATATCTTATCATGAAACATGGAAATGAGATGCGATATCGCGATTTATGAAGCATTAGAACACTATTGCTTCGATACGTAGACAAATGCAAACGCTATTTCCTAGGAAGTAAGTGTCGCACTTACATACATTTGAAGTCAATACGCGGTGTACGTGACACTTCGATGTGACTATTATATCTTATCATAAAACATAGAAATGAGATGCGATATCGCGTTTTAAGAAGCATTAGATGTCTATTGCTTCGATACGTAGACATCTTTAAACGCTACTGCCTAACAAGGAAGTGTCGCATTTACATCCTTTTGAAGTGAATACGAGGTATTCATAACACTGCACAATGAATATTACATCTTATCATGAAACGTAGAAATGAGATGTGATATCGCGATTTGAGAAACTTTAGAACTCTATTGCTTCGATACGTAGATATCTGCAAATACTGTTTCCTGGCAAGGAACTGTCGCATTCACATTCATTTGAAGTGTATGCGGGGTATACATGACACTTCGCAATGAATATTATATATTATCATGAAACATAGATAAGAGATGCGATATGACGATTTAAGAAGCATTAGAATACTATTGCTTCAATACGTAGACATCTGCAAACGCTATTTACTAGCAAGGAAGTGTCGCATGTACATTCAATTGAAGTGTATGCGAGGTATACATGGCACTTCGCAAAGAATATTATATCTTATCATGAAACATAGAAATGAGATGCGATATGGCGATTTAAGAAGCATTAGAACTCTATTGCTTCGATACGTAGACATCTGCAAACGCTACTTCCTACCAAGGAAGTGTCGCATTTACATTCTTTTGAAGTGAATACGAGGTTTTCATAACACTCCACGATGAAAATTATATCGTATCATGAAACATAGAAATGAGATGTAATATGGTGATTTAAGAAGCATTAGAACTCCACTGCTTCGATACGTAGACATCTGCAAACGCTACTTCCTAGCAAGGAAGTGTCGCATATACATTCTTTTGAAAGGAATACGAGGTATACATGGCACTTCGCAATGAATATGATACCTTATCATGAAACATAGATATGAGATGAGATATCGCGTTACAGGAAGCATTAGAGCACTATTATTACGATGCGTAGACATCTGCAAACGCTATTTCCTAGCAAGGAAGTGCCGCATTTACATTCATTTGAAGTCTATGCGAGGTATAAGTGACACTTCGCAATGAATATTATATCTTATCATGAAACATAGAAATGAGATGCGAAATGACGATTTATGAAGCATTAGGTGTCTATTGCTTCGATACGTAGACATCTGCAAACGCTATTTCATAGCAAGGAAGTGTCGCATTTACATTCATTTTAAGTGTATGCGTGGTATACATAACACTGCACAATGAATATTATATCTTATCATAAAACATAGAAATCAGATGCGATATGGCGATTTAAGAAGCATAAGAAATCTATTGGCTTGATACGTAGATATCTGCAAACACTATTTCCTAGCAAGGAACTGTCGCATTCACATTCATTTGAAGTGTATGCGAGGTATGCATAACACTGCACAATGAATATTATATCTTATCATGAAACATAGAAATGAGGTGCGATACCTCGATTTAAGAAGTATGAGAACACTGTTGCTACGATACGTAGACATCTGCAAACGCTATTTCCTAGCATGGAAGTGTCGCATTCCCATTCTTTGGCAGTGTATGCGAGGTATACATGACTCTTCGCAATGAATATTATATCTTATCATGAAACAGAGAAATGAGATTCGACATCTCGTTTTAGGAAGCATTAGAACTCTATTGCTACGATACGTAGACATCTTCGAACGCTATTTCCTAGGAAGGAAGTGTCGCATTTACATTCTTTTCAAGTGAATACGAGGTATACATAACACTGCACAATGAATATTATATCTTATAATGAGACATAGAAATGAGATGCTATATCGCGATTTGAGAAGCATTAGAATACTCTTGCTACGATACGTGGACATCTGCAAACGCTACTTCCTAGCAAGGAAGTGTCGCATTTACATTCTTTTGAAAGGAATACGAGGTATACATGAAACTTCGCAATGAATATTATAGCTTATCAGGAAACGTAGATATGAGATGCGATATGACGGTTTAAGATGCATTAGAAATCTATTGCTTCGATACGTAGACATCTACAAACGCTATTTCCTAGCAAGGAAGTGTCGCAGTTACATTCTTTTGAGGTGAATACGAGGTATACATAACACTGCACAATGAATATCATATCTTATCGTGAAACATAGAAATGAGATGCGATATGGCGATTTATGAAGCATTAGATGTCTATTGGTTCGATACGTAGACATTTGCAAACGCTATTTCCAAGCAATGAAGTGTCGCATTTACATTCTTTTGAAGTGAACACGAGGTATACATAACACTTCACAATGAATAATATATCTTATCATGAAACATAGAAATGAGATGCGATATCGCGTTTTAAGAAGCATTAGAACACTCTTGCTTCGATACGTAGACATCTGCAATCGCTATCTTCTAGCAAGGAAGTGTCGTATTTACATTCATTTGAAGTGTATACGAGGTATACATGACACTTCGCAATGAATATTGTATCTTATCGTGAAACACAGAAATGAGATGCGATATCCCATTTTAAGAAGCATTAGATCTCTATTGCTTGGATACGTAAACATCACCAAACGCAATGTCCTAGCAAGGAACTGTCGCATTTACATTCAATTGAAGTGTATGCGAAGTATACATGACACTTCGCAATGAATATTGTATCTTATCGTGAAACATAGAAATGAGATGCGACATCGCGATTTGGGAAGCATTAGAACTGTATTGCTACGATACGCAGACATCTGCAAACGCTACTTCCTAGCAAGGTAGTGTCGCATTTACATACTTTTAAGTGAATACGAGGTATACTTGAAACTTCGCAATGAATATTATATCTTATAGTGAAAAATAGAAATCAGATGCTATTTCGCGTATTAAGAAGCATTAGAACTCTACTGCTTCCAAACGAAGACATCTGCAAACGCTATTTCCTAGCAAGGAAGTGTCGCATTTAAATTCATTTGAAGTGTATACGAGGTATACATAACACTTAGGAATGAATATTGCATCTTATCGTGAAACATAGAAATGAGATGCGGTATCTCGTTTTAAGAAGCATTAGAACCCTAATGTTACGATACGTAGACATCTGCAAACGCTATTTCAAAGCAAGGAAGTGTCGCATTTACATTCTTTTGAAGTGAATACGAGGTATACATGACACATCGCAATGAGTGTTATTTCTTATCATGAAACATAGAATTGAGATGCGATATCGCGTTTTAAAAAGCAGAAGAACCCTATTGCTGTGATACGTAGACATCTGCAAACACTATATAATAGCGAGGAAGTGCCGCATTTACATTCAGTGGAAGTGTATGCGAGGTATACATAACAGTTCGTAAAGAATATTACAGCTTATCATGAAACATAGAAATGAGATGCGATATCGCTTTTTGAGAAGTATTAGAAATCTATTGCTACGATACGTAGACATCTGGAAACTCCATTTCCTAGCAAGGAAGTGTCGCATTTACATTCCTCTGAAGTGAATACGAGGTATACATGACAATTCGCAATTAATATTATATCTTAACATGAAACATAGACATGAGATGCGATTTAGCGATTTAAGAAGCATTAGAATTCTATTGCTACGACACGTAGAGATCTGCAAACGCTATTTCCTAGCAAGGAAGTGTCGCATTTACCTTCATTTGATCTGTATACGACGTATACATGACACTTCGCAATGAATATTGTATCATATCGTGAAACATAGAAATGAGATGCGGTATCTCGTTTTAAGAAGCATTGCAACTCTATTGCTTCGATGCGTAGACATCTGCAATGGCTATTTCCTAGCAAGGAAGTGTCGCATTTACATACACTTGAAGTGAATACGGGAATATTCATTCATTTGAAGTGAATACACAACACTCCACAATAAATATTATATCTTATCATGAAACATATATATGAGATGCCATATCGCAATTTAAAAGGCATTAGGGCACTATTGCTACGATACGTAGACATCTGCAATTGCTATTTTCTAGCAAGGAAGTGTCGCATTTACATTCTTTTGAAGCGAACACGAGGTATACATAACACTGCACAATGGATATTATATCTTATCATGAAACATAGAAATAGGATGCGATATCGCGATTTATGAAGCATTAGAACTCTCTTGCTTCGATACGTAGACATCTGCAAACGCTACGTCCTAGCAAGGAAGTGACGCATTTGCATTCTTTTGAAGTGAACACGGGGTATACAAAACACTCCACAATTAATATTATATCTTATCATGAAGCGTAGAAATGATATGCTATGTCGCGTTTTGAGAAGCATTATAACACTAATGCTGCGATACGTAGACATCTGCAAACGCTAATTCCTAGCAAGGATTTGTCTCATTTACATTCCTTAGAAGTGAATACAAGGAATACATATCACTTCGCAATGAAAAATATATTTTATCAAGAGACATAGAAATGAGATGCGATATCGCGTTTTAAGAAGCATTAGAACTCTATTGCTACCATACGCTGTCATCTGCAGACGCTGTTTCCTAGATAGGAAGTGTCGCATTTACATTGATTTGAAGTGTATACGAGATATACATAACACTGTACGATGAATATTATATCCTATGATGAAACATAGAAATGAGATGCGATATCTTGATTTACGAAGCATTAGAACTCTATTGCATTGATACGTAGACATCTGCAAAGGCTATTTCCTAGCAGGGTAGTGTCGCATTTACATTCTTTTGAATTGAACACGAGGTATACATAACACTTCACAATGAATAATATATCTTATCATGAAACATAGAAATGAGATGCGATATCGCGTTTTAAGAAGCATTAGAACACTCTTGCTTCGATACGTAGACATCTGCAATCGCTATCTTCTAGCAAGGAAGTGTCGTATTTACATTCATTTGAAGTGTATACGAGGTATACATAACAGTTAGGAATGAATATTGCATCTTATCGTGAAACATAGAAATGAGATGCGGTATCTCGTTTTAAGAAGCATTAGAACCCTAATGTTACGATACGTAGACATCTGCAAACGCTATTTCAAAGCAAGGAAGTGTCGCATTTACATTCTTTTGAAGTGAATACGAGGTATGCATAACAGTCCACAATGAATATTATATATTATCATGAAACATAGTAATGAGTAGCGATATCGCGTTCTGAGAAGCATTACGACACTAATGCTACGATACGTAGACATCTGCAAACGCTACTTCTTGGAAAGGAAGCGTCGCATGTACATTCAATTGAAGTGTATGCGAGGTATACATGGCACTTCGCAATGAATATTATATATTATCATGAAACATAGAAATGAGGAGCGATATCGCGTTTTGAGAAGCATTAGAACTCAAATGCCACGAAACGTAGACATCTGCACACGCTATTTCCTAGCAAGGAATTGTCGCATTTACATTCTTTTGAAGTGAATACGAGGTATACATAACACTGCACAATGAATATTATATCTTATCATGAAACATAGAAATGAGATGCGTTATCGCGATTTAAGAAGCTTTAGAACTCTTTTGCTTCGATACGTAGACATCTGCAAACGCTACTTCCTAGCAAGGAAGTGTCGCATTTACATTCTTTTGAATGGAGACGAGGTATAGATAACACTTCGCAATTAATATTATATATTATCATGAAACATAGAAAAAAGATGCGATATCGCGATTTAAGAAGCTTTAGAACTCTCTTGCTTCGATATGTATATATCTGCAAACGCTATATCCTAGCAAGGAACTGTCGCATTTACATTCATTTGATGTGTATGCGAGGTATACATGACACTTCGCAACGAATATTATAGATTATCATGAAACGTAGAAATGAGATGCGGTATCACGAATTAGGAAGCTTTAGAACTCTATTGCTTCGATACGTAGACATCTGCAAACGCTATTTCCTAGCAAGGAAGTGTCGCATTTACATTCTTTTCAAGTGAATACGAGATATACATAACACTGCACAATGAATATTATATCTTATCATGAAACATTGAAATGAGGTACGATATCGCCATTTAAGAAGCATTAGAAATCAAGTGTTTCGGTACGTAGACATCTGGAAACGCTATTTCCTAGAAAGGAAGTTGCGCATTTACATTCGGTTGAAGTGAATGCGAGGTATGCAAGACATTTCGCAATGAATATTACATCTTATCATGAATCATAGAAAGGAGATGCGAAAGCTCGTTTGAAGAAGCATTAGAACTCTATTGTTTCGATACGTAGACATCTGGAAACGCTATTTCCTATCAAAGATGTATGGCATTTACGTTCTTTTGAAGTGAATACGAGGTATACATGACACTTCGCAATGAATATTATATCTTATCATGAAACAAAGGAATGAGATGCGATATGCCGATTTAAGAAGCATTAGAACTCTCTTGCTTCGATACGTAGACATCTATAAACGTTACTTCCTAGCAAGCAAGTGTCGCATTTACATTCTTTTGAAAGGAATACGAGGTATACATGACACTTCGCAATGAATATTACATCTTATTATGAAACATAGAAATGGGATGCGATATGGTTATTTATGAAGCACTAGAATTCTATTGCTTCGATAAGTAGACATCTGCAAACGCTATTTCCTTGCAAAGAAGTGTCGCATTTACATTCATTTGAAGTGTATGCGAGGTATACATGACACTTCGCAATGAATATTACATCTTATTATGAAACATAGAAATGGGATGCGATATGGTTATTTATGAAGCACTAGAATTCTATTGCTTCGATACGTAGACATCTGCAAACGCTATTTCCTTGCAAAGAAGTGTCGCATTTACATTCATTTGAAGTGTATGCGAGGTATGCATGACACTTCGCAATGAATATTATATCTTACCACGAAACATAGAAACGAGATGCGATATCGCGTTTAAAGAAGCGTTAGATCTCTATTGCTACAATACGTGGACATCTGGAAACGCTATTTCCTAGCAAGGAAGTGTCGCATTTACATTCTTTTGAAGAGAATACAAGGTATACATGACACTTCGCAACGAACATTGTATCTTATCACAAAACATAGTAACGAAATGCGATATCGCGTTTTGAGAAGCATTAGAACTCTATCGCTACGATACGTAGACATCTGCAGACGCTTTTTCCTAGCATGGAAGTGTCGCATTTACATTCTTTTGAAGTGAATACGAGGTATACATGACACTTCACAATGAATATTATATCTTATCATGAAGCATAGAAATGAGATGCGATATCGCGTTTTGAGAAGCATTAGAACTCCATTGCTACGATACGTAGACATCTGCAAACGCTATTTCCTAGCAAGGAAGATTCGCATTTACATTCTTTTGAAGTGAATACGAGGTATACATGACACATCCTAATGAACATTATATCTTATCATGTAACATATAAGTGAGATGCGATATCGCGATCTAAGAAGCATTAGGACGCTATTGCTACGATACGTAGACATCTGCAAACGCTAATTCCTAGCAAGCAATAGTCGCATTTACATTCTTTTGAAGTGAATTCGAGATTTACATGACACTTCGGAATGAATATTATAACTTATCACGAAACATAGAAATGAGATGCGTTATCGCGATCTAAGAAGCATTAGAACGCTATTGCTACGATACGTAGACATCTGCAAACGCTATTTCCTAGCATGGAAGTGTCGCATTTACATTCTTTTGAAGTGAATACGAGGTGTACATGACACTTCGCAATGAATATTATATCTTATCATGAAGCATTGAAAAGAGATGCGATATCGCGTTTTGAGAAGCATTAGAACTCCATTGCTACGATACGTAGACATCTGAATACGCTATTTCCTAGCAAGGAAGTGTCGCATTTACATTTGTTTGGAGTGAATACTAGGTATACATGACACTTCGCAATGAATATTATAACTTATCATGAAACACAGAAATGAGGTGCGATATCGCGTTTTAAGAAGCATTAGAACTCCATTGCTACGATACGTAGACATCTGCAAACGCTATTTCCTAGCAAGGAATAGTCGCATTTACATTCTTTTGAAGTGAATACGAGGTATACATGACACTTCGCAATGAATATTATATCTTATCACAAAACATAGAAACGGGATGCGATATCGCGTTTAAAGAAGCGTTAGATCTCTATTGCTACAATACATGGACATCTGGAAACGCTATTTCCTAGAAAGGAAGTGTCGCATTTACATTCATTTGAAGTGTATGCGAGGTATACATGACACTTCGCAATGAATATTATATTTTACCACGAAACATAGAAACGAGATGCGATATCGCGTTTTAAGAAGCATTAGAACTGCATTGCATCGATACGTAGACATCTCGAATCGCATTTCCTAGCAAGGAAGTGGGGGCATTTACATTCTTTCGTAGTGCAGACGAGGCATACTTAGCACTTCGCAATGAATATTATATCTTATCATGAAACATAAAAATGTGATGCGATATCTCGTTTTAGGAAGCATTAGAACATTATTGCTTCGATGCGTAGACATCCGCAAACGCTATTTCCTAGGAAGGAAGTGTCGCATTTACATTCAGTTGAAGTGTATGCGCGGAATAAGTGACATTTCGCAATGAATATTGTATCCTATCATGAAGCATAGAATTGAGATGTGATATCGCGTATTAAGAAGCATTATAACTCCATTACTTCGATACGTAGACATTTGCAAACGCTATTTCCAAGGAAGGAAGTGTCGCATTTACTTTCTTCTGAAGTGAAGACGAGGTATACATGACACTGCGTAATGAACATTATATCTTATCTTGAAACATAGAAATGAAATGCGATATCGCGTTTAAAGAAGCATTAGAACTCTATTGCTACGATACGTAGACATTTGCAAACGCTATTACCTAGAAAGGAAGTGTCGCATTAACATTCTTTAGATGCGAATACGAGGAATACATGACACTTCGCAATGAATATTATATCTTGTCATGAAGCATAGGAATAAGATGCGATATCCCGTTTTAAGCAGTAATAGAACTCTATTTCTTCGGTACGGAGACATCTGGAAACGCTATTTCCTAGCAAGGAACTGTCGCATTTGCATTCTTATGAAGTGAATACGAGGTATACATGACACTTCGCAATGAATATTATATCTTATCACGAAGCATATAGATGAGATGCGATTTCGCGATTTAACAAGCATTAGAACTCTATGGCCTCGATGTGGAGACATCTGCAAACGCTATTTCCGAGCATGGAAGTGTCTCACTTACATCCTTTTGAAGTGTATGCGAGGTATACATGACACTTCGCAATGAATATTATATCTTATCATGAAACATAGAAGAGAGATGCGATATCGCGTTTTAAGAAGCATTAGAACTCTGTGGCCTCGTTGCGGAGAATTCTGCAAACGCTATTTCCTAGCATGGAAGTGTCGCATTTACATTCTTTTGAAGTGAATACGAGGTGTACATGACACATCGCAATGAATATTATATCTTATCAGGAAATATATAAATGAGATGCGATATCGCGATTTAAGTAGCATTAGAATTCTATTGCTACGATACGTAGACATCTGCAAACAATACTTCCTAGCAAGCAATGGTCGCATTTACATTCTTTTGAAGTGAATACGAGGTATACATGACACATCGCAATGAATATTATATCTTATCATGAAGCATAGAAATGTATTGCGATATCGCGTTTTGAGAAGCATTAGAACTCTATGGCCTCGATGCGGAGACATCTGCAAACGCTATTTCGTAGTATGGAAGTGTCGCACTTACATTCTTTTGAAGTGAATACGAGGTATACATGACAATTCGCAATGAATATTATATCTTATCACTACACATAGAAATGAGATGCGATATCGCGATCTAAGAAGCATTAGAACGCTATTGCTACGATACGTAGACATCTGCAATCGCTATTTCCTAGCAACCAATATTCGCATTTACATTCTTTTGAAGTGAATACAAGGTATACATGACACTTCGCAATGAATATTATATCTTATCATGAAACATAGAAGTGAGATGCGATATCGCATTTTAAGAAGCAAATGGACTCTATTGCCTCGATGCGGAGATATCTGCAAAGGCTATTTCCTAGCATGGAAATGTCGCATTTAGATTCTTTTGAATTGAATTCGAGGTGTACATGACACTTCGGAATGAATATTATTACTTATCACGAAACATGGAAATGAGATGCGATATCGCGATGTAAGAAGCATTAGAACTCTATTTCTACGATACGTAGGCATCTGCAAACGCTATTTCCTAGCAAGGAATAGTCGCATTTACATTCTTCTGAAGTGAATACGAGGTATACATGACACTTCGCAATGAATATTATATCTTATCACGAAACATAGAAATGAGATTCGATATCGCGTTTTGAGAAGCATTAGAATTCTATTGCTACGATATGTAGACATCTGAATACGCTATTTCCTAGGAAGGAAGTGTCGCATTTACATTCGTTTGAAGTGAATACAGGGTATGCATGACACTTCGCAATGAATATTATATCTTATCATGAAGCATAGAAATGAGATGCGATATCGCGTTTTGAGAAGCATTAGATCCCTATTGCTACGATACGTAGACATCTGCAAACGCTATTTCCTAGCATGGAAGTGTCGCACTTACATTCTTTTGAAGTGAATACGAGGTATACATGACACTTCGCAATGAATATTATATCTTATCATGAAACATAGAAGGGAGATGCGATATCGCGTTTTAAGAAGCATCAGATCTCTATGGCCTCGATGCGGAGAATTCTGCATACGCTATTTCCTAGCATAGAAGTGTCGCATTTACATTCTTTTGAAGTGAATACGAGGTGTACATGACACTTCGCAATGAATATTATATCTTATTAGGAAACATAGAAATGAGATGCGTTATCGCGTTTTGAGAAGCATTAGAATTCTATTGCTACGATATGTAGACATCTGAATACGCTATTTCCTAGCATGGAAGTGACGCAATTACATTCGTTTGGAGTGAATACGAGGTATACATGACACTTCGCAATGAATATTATATCTTATCAGGAAATATATAAATGGGATGCGATATCGCGTTTTGAGAAGCATTGGAACACTATTGCTACGAAACGTAGACATCTGCAAGCGCTATTTCCTAGCATGGAAGTTTGCGAAACTTACATTCTTTTGAAGTGATTACGAGGTATACATGACAATTCGCAATGAATATTATATCTTATCACTACACATAGAAATGAGATGCGATATCGCGATCTAAGAAGCATTAGAACGCTATTGCTACGATACGTAGACATCTGCAATCGCTATTTCCTAGCAACCAATATTCGCATTTACATTCTTTTGAAGTGAATACAAGGTATACATGACACTTCGCAATGAATATTATATCTTATCATGAAACATAGAAGTGAGATGCGATATCGCATTTTAAGAAGCAAATGAACTCTATTGCCTCGATGCGGAGAATTCTGCAAACGCTATTTCCTAGCATGGAAGTGTCGCATTTACATTCTTTTGAAGTGAATACGAGGTGTACATGACACTTCGCAATGAATATTATATCTTATCAGGAAACACAGAAATGAGATGCGATGTCGCGTTTTGAGAAGCATTAGAACTCTATTGCTACGATACGTAAACATCTGCAAACGCTACTTCCTAGCAAGCAATAGTCGCATTTACATTCTTTTGAAGTGATTTCGAGGTTTACATGACACTTCCGAATGAATATTATAACTTATCACTACACATAGAAATGAGATGCGATATCGCGATGTAAGAAGCATTAGAACGCTATTGCTACGATACATAGACATCTGCAATCGCTATTTCCTTAGCAACCAATATTGGCATTTACATTCTTTTGAAGAGAATACAAGGTATACATGAAACTTCGCAATGTATATTTTATCTTATCACGAAACATAGAAATGAGATGCGATATCGCGTTTTGAGAAGCATTAGAACCCTATTGCTACGATACGTAGACATCTGCAAACGCTATTTCCTAGCATGGAAGTGTCGCATTTACATTCTTTTGAAGTGAATACGAGGTGTACATGACACCTCGCAATGAATATTATATCTTATCAGGAAACACAGAAATGAGATGCGATATCGCGTTTTGAGAAGCATTAGAACTCTATTGCTACGATACGTAAACATCTGCAAACGCTACTTCCTAGCAAGCAATAGTCGCATTTACATTCTTTTGAAGTGAATACGAGGTGTACATGACAATTCGCAATGAATATTATATCTTATCATGAAACATAGAAGTGAAATGCGATATCGCGTTTTAAGAAGCATTAGAACTATATTGCCTCGACGCGTAGACATCTGCAGACGCTATTTCCTAGCATGGAAGTGTCGCATTTACATTCTTTTGAAGTGAATACGAGGTGTACATGACACTTCGCAATGAATATTATATCTTATCAGGAAACATAGAAATGAGATGCGATATCGCGTTTTGAGAAGCATTAGACCTCCATTGCTACGATACGTAGACATCTGCAAACGCTACTTCCGAGCAAGCAATAGTCGCATTTACATTCTTTTGAAGTGATTTCGAGGTTTACATGACACTTCGGAATGAATATTATAACTTATCACTACACATAGAAATGAGATGCGATATCGCGATCTAAGAAGCATTAGAACGCTATTGCTACGATACGTAGACATCTGCAATCGCTATTTCCTAGCAACCAATATTCGCATTTACATTCTTTTGAAGAGAATACAAGGTATACATGACACTTCGCAATGAATATTATATCTTATCATGAAACATAGAAGTGAGATGAGATATCGCATTTTAAGAAGCAATCGAACACTATTGCCTCGATGCGGAGATATCTGCAAACGCTATTTCCTAGCATGGAAGTGTCGCATTTACATTCTTTTGAAGTGAATACGAGGTGTACATGACACTTCGCAATGAATATTATATCTTATCATGAAGCATTGAAAAGAGATGCGATATCGCGTTTTGAGAAGCATTAGAACTCCATTGCTACGATACGTAGGCATCTGCAAACGCTATTTCCTAGCAAGCAATAGTCGCATTTACATTCTTTTGAAGCGAATACGAGGTATACATGACACTTCGCAATGAATATTATATCTTATCAGGGAACATAGAAATGTGATGCGATATCGCGTTTTGAGAAGCATTAGAATTCTATTGCTACGATATGTAGACATCTGAATACGCTATTTCCTAGCAAGGAAGTGTCGCATTTACATTCGTTTGGAGTGAATACGAGGTATACATGACACTTCGCAATGAATATTATATCTTATCACGAAACATAGAAATGAAATGCGACATCTCGTTTTAAGAAGCCTTAGGACTCTATTGCTACGATACGTATACATCTGCGAACGCTATTTCCTAGCATGGAAGATTCGCATTTACATTCTTTTGTAGTGAATGCGAGGTATACATGGCACTTCGCAATGAATATTATATCTTATCATGAAACATAGAAGAGACATTGGATTTCGCTTTCTAAGAAGCATCAGAAATCTATGGCATCGATGCGGAGACATCTGCAAACGCTATTTCCTAACATGGAAGTGTCGCACTTACATTCTTGCGAAGTGAATACGAGGTATAGATGACACTTCGCGATGAATATTATATCTTATCACGAGACATATGAATGAGAAGCGTTATCGCGATTTAAGTAGCATTAGGACTCTATTGCTACGATACGTAGACATCTGCGAGCGCTATTTCCTAGCAAGCAATAGTCGCATTTACATTCTTTTGAAGTGAATACGAGGTATACATGACATTTCGCAATGAATATTATATCTTATCATGAAACATAGAAGTGAGATGCGATATCGCGATCTAAGAAGCATTAGAACGCTATTGCTTCGATACGTAGACATCTGCAAGCGCTATTTAATAGCAAGGAAGTGTCGCATTTACATTCTTATGAAAGGAATTCGGGATATACATAACATTCCACATTGAATATTATACCTTATCAAGAAACATAGAAACGAAATGTGTTATCGCCTTTTAAGAAGCATTGGAACTCTACTGTTTCGATACGTAGACATCTGGAAACGCAACTTCCTAGCAGGGAAGTGTCGCATTTGCATGCTTTTGAAGTGAATACGAGGAACACATGACACTTCGCAATGAATATTATATCTTGTCATGAAACATAGGAATGAGATGCGATATCCCGTTTTAAGAAGCATTAGAAATCTATTGCTACGATGCGTAGATATCTGGAGACGCTATTTCCTAGCATGGAAGTGTCGCATTTAGATTCTTTTTAAAGGAATACGAGGTATACATGACGTTTCCGAAAGTATAATATATCTTATGATAGAACGTAGAATTGAGATGCGATGTCTCGTTACAAGAAGCATTAGAACTCCATTGCTTCGATACGTATACATCTGCAAACGTTATTTCCTGGCAAGGAGGTGTCGCATTTACATTCATTTGAAGTGTAGACGAGGAATACATAACATTTCGCAATGAATATTATATCTTATCATGAGACATAGAAATGAGGTGCGATATCGCGTTTTGAGGAGCACTAGAACTCTATTGCTTCGATTCGTAGACATCTGCAAACGCCATTTCCTAGCAAGGATGAGTCGCATTTACATTCATTTGAAGTGTAGACGAGGAATACATAAAACCTCGCAATGAATATTATATCTTATCATGAGACATAGGGATGAGGTGCGATATCGCGTTTTAAGGAGAATTAGAAATCTATAGCTTCGATACAGAGATATCTGGGAACGTAATTTCCTAGAAAGGAAGTGTCGCATTTTGTGACGTCAGGCGTACCGCCTGCCACCCATCAACCTCTTCGCACCCCCCAGTATCAACCCCTGGACACATGCTACCAGCCAAACTCGCCTGCTGAACCAGCAACTGGAAGTGTTCGCGCGCGCATACCTGCACGCGCTCACTCACACCGAGTTCCGCTACCTCACTCGCACCGCCGATTATACCTGTCTCGCTCGTACCGGGCACCAGTGTCTCACTCGCACCACGAGTATACCTGTCTCGCCCGCACCAAGGACGGGCAGCCCTATCTCCCTCGCACCGAGGATTCCGTCCTGCAGGAAGACGTAGCCGCAGCCCATCACCAGAATGGGGTCTTTTCCAATTCCGGGAACAGGATCTGCTAGAATCTATATATTACTTCTAAGCTACGACATACATACCATATCATGACGCATATATAAGAATTCCTATATCTAAGTTACACTAAGTAAGATGCGTCCGGCCAGCGGCATGCGCCGCTAGCTCCACCACGAGTCGCGGGTCCCCACTCGCTGGACCGTGCGCTCTCCTCCTCGAAACGCGAGTCCCCCACTCGCGGGACCGCGATCTCCCTACAACGAGGTAGTGCCCCCTGAACCGAGGAGGTCAGAGACGCGTCTCCAGAGCACACACTCTGACTCGAGATCTCCTACCGAGGAGTCGAAACTTCTAGTCCTAGGTCGTTAGCCACCTCAATGTGGGGTTCAGGCATCGTATTTCTATTTCCATTTTAACTTAGTCTATGTCTTAGAATAATTCCAGTTCTTGTATACTTTAAACCTAGAATATATTTTATTTTTACTTTTACTATATCCAAGTACAAGTTCTTTTACCAAGTCTACTATTTCCACATCCATTAATTTTATCAAGTGTTTATAATACTAGTTCTACTTTTACCATTACATTTAACTACGAATTCTTCCACGGGTTCTTCCATACAACTGGGGTTGACCTTCATCAAATTGAAGGAGTATAGAAATCGGCTTTGTGACGTTGAGACCGCCGCTTATCCCTCAGATCTTAGTCGAAAGTACAGAAAAACCTGGTGAATGAATCGTGCTTCCGGTTTGCGAAGAACGCGACGTGCGAGTAGGAAGAATTTCATACGATCACTTGTGCGTGAATATTTGGAGGGTGTTCCGAGAGTCCTCGTATACCAGCGACCTGCCTTCGCACCAGCCCAGACGCCGCTTTCCGAAGCGACCGTCGACTCATCCGATCCAGACACCACGACGCATCACGCCGATTATGCCACATCCAGCATCATCGCTGAATACCGACAGCCGTCCTCCTCTTCGCTGGCGACTGATCGAGATTTCCGTAGCAGCCAACAGAACGAAATCCGCTACGATCCCAGCAAACGATCCTCCACGCCGTCTCTACGTACAAATCGAGAGAGAAGTCATCGAAAGGTAGGGTCATTCCCTTATTATCGCGAGTGTTTTCGCTAGTGTCGTGTCAGCCGAAATTATCGGACCCGGTCTTCGGACGCGTTCCCGTGGACCGAATTACCGAAAAATAGGCCTGTGTCGTAAAGCCTCCGGAGCAACGGAAAATAGTTTCACCGGACGTGATACCTCGTATTCACCTCAAAAGAATGTAAATGCGACACTTCCTTGCTAGGAAATAAGGTTTGCAGATATCTACGTATCGAAGAAATAGAGCTCTAATGCTTCTTGAATCGCCATATCGCATCTCATTTCTATGTTTCATGATAAGATATAATATTCATTGCGAAGTGTCATGTGTACCTCGTATTCACTCCAAACGAATGTCTATGAGACACTTCCTTGCTAGGAAATAGCGTGTTCAGATGTCTACGTATCGTAGCGATAGAGTTCTAATGCTTCTTTAAACGCGATATCGCATCTCTCTCCTATGTTGCATGATAAGATATAATATTCATTGCGAAGTGTCATGCATACCTCGTATTCACTTTAATAGAATGTAAATGCGACACTTCCATGCTAGGCAATAGCGTTTGCAGATGTCTACGTATCGCAGCAATAGAGATCTAATGCTTCCTAAAACGCGATATCGCATCTCTCTTCTATGTTTCATGATAAGATATAATATCCATTGCGAAGTGCCATGTATACCTCGTATTCACTTCAATGGAATGTAAATGCGACATTTCCTTGCTAGGAAATAGAGTTTGCAGAAGTCTACGTATGTTAGCAATAGAGTTCTAATGCTTCTCAGAACGCGATATAGCACCACATTCCTATGTTTCATGATAAGACATAATATTCATTGCGAAGTGTCATGTATATCACGTATTCACTTCAAAAGAATGTAAATGCGACACTTGCATGCTAGGAAATAGCCTTTGCAGATGTCTACGTATCGTAGCAATAGAGCTCTAATGCTTCTTGAAACGCGATATCGCATCTCACTTCTATGTTTCATGATAAGATATAATATTCATTGCGAAGTGTCATGTATACCTCGTACTCACTTCAAAAGAATGTAAATGCGACACTTCCATGCTCGGAAATAGCATTTGCAGATGTCTACGTATCGTAATAATAGAGTTCTAATGCTACTTAAAACGAGATGTCGCATTTCATTTCTATGTTGCGTGATAAGATATAATATTCATTGCGAAGTGTCATGTACACCTCGTATTCACATCAAAAGAATGTAAGTGCGACACTTCCATGCTAGGAAATAGCGTTTGCAGATGTCTCCGCATTGAGGCCATAGAGTTTTAATGCTTCTTACAACGCGATATCGCATCTCTCTTCTATGTTTCTTGATAAGATATAAAATACATTGCGAAGTGTCATGTATACCTCGTATTCACTTCAAAAGAATGTAAATGCGACTATTGCTTGCTAGGAAATAGCGTTTGCAGATGTCTACGTATCGTAGCAATAGACTTCTAATGCTACATAAATCGCGATATCGCATCTCATTTATATGTTTCGTGATAAGATATAATATTGATTGCGAAGTGTCATGTATACCTCGTATTCACTTCAAAAGAATGTAAGTGCGACACTTCCATGCTAGGAAATAGCGTTTGCAGATGTCTCCGCATCGAGGCCATAGAGTTCTAATGCTTCTTAAAAGGCGATATCGCATCTCTCTTCTATGTTTCATGATAAGATATAATATTCATTGCGAAATGTGATGTATACCTCGTGTTCACATCAAAAGAATGTAAATGCGAATATTGCTTGCTAAGAAATAGCGTTTGCAGATATCTACGTATCGTAGCAATAGAGTTGTAATGCTACATAAATTGCGATATCGCATCTCATTTATATGTTTCGTGATAAAATATAATATTCATTGCGAAGTGTCATGTATACCTTAACTCACTTCAAAAGAATGTAAGTGCGACACTTCCATGCTAGGAAATAGCGTTTGAAGATGTCTCCGCATCGAGGCCATAGAGTTCTAATGCTTCTTAGAACGCGATAACGCATCTCTCTTCTATGTTTCATGATAAGATGTAATATTCATTGCGAAGTGTTATGAATACCTCGTATTCACTTCAAAAAATGTAAATGCGACGTTTCCATCCTCGGAAATAACGTTTGCAGATGTCTACGTATCGTAGCAAAAGAGTCCTAATGCTTCTTAAAACGAGATGTCACAATTCATTTCTATGTTTGGTGATAAGATATAATATTCATTGCGAAGTGTCATGTATACCTCCTATTCACTCCAAACGAATGTAACTGCGACACTTCCATGCTAGGAAATAGCGTTTGCAGATGTCTATGTATCGTAGCAATAGAGTTCTAATGCTTCTCAAAACGCGATATCGCATCTCATTTCTATGCTTCGTGATAAGATATAATATTCATTGCGAAGTGTCATGTATACCTCGTATTCACTTCAAAAGAATGTAAGTGCGACACTTCCATGCTAGGAAATAGCGTTTGCACATGTCTCCACATCGGGGCCATAGAGTTTTAATGCATCTTACAACGCGATATCGCATCTCTCTTCTTTGTTTCATGATAAGATACAATATTCATTGCGAAGTGTCATGTACACCTCGTATTCACTACAAAAGAATGTAAATGCGACACTTCCATGCTAGGAAATAGCGTCTGCAGGTGTCCACGCGTCGAGGCAATAGAGTTCTAATGCTTCTTAAAACGCGATATCGCATCTCACTTCTATGTTTCATGATAAGATATAATGTTCATTGCGAAGTGTCATTTATACCTCGTACTCACTTCAAAAGAATGTAAATGCGAATCTTCCTTGCTAGGAAATAGCGTTTGCAGTTGTCTACGTATCACAGCAGTAGAGTACTAATGCTTCTTAAAGCGAGATGTCGTATTTCATTTCTATGTTTCG
This sequence comes from Xylocopa sonorina, assembly GCF_050948175.1. Taxonomy (NCBI): domain Eukaryota; kingdom Metazoa; phylum Arthropoda; class Insecta; order Hymenoptera; family Apidae; genus Xylocopa; species Xylocopa sonorina. The sequence continues at coordinate 229,447 of NW_027490173.1, forward strand.
TAATAAGATATAATATTCATTGTGTAATGTTGTGTATACCTCGTATTCACTTCAATGGAATGTAAGTGCGACATTTCCATGGTAGGAAATAGAATTTGCAGATGTCTACGTATATTAGCAATAGAGTTCTAATGCTTCTCAAAACGCAATATAGCACCTCATTCCTATGTTTCATGATAATATATAATATTCATTGCGAAGTGTCATGTATACCTCGTATTCACATCAAGCGTATGTAAATGCGACACTTCCTTGCTAGGAAATAGCGTTTCCAGTGGACCACGTATCGAAAGAATAGAGTTCTAATACTTCTTAAAAGGAGATATCGCATCACATTTCTATGTTTCATGATAAGATATAATATCTATTGCGAAGTGTCATGTATATCTCGTATTCACTTTAAAAGAATGTAAATGCGACACTTCCATGCTAGGAAATAGCGTTTGCAGATGTCTACGTATCGCAGCAATAGATTTCTAAAGCTTCTCAAACCGCGATATAGCACATCATTCCTATGTTTCATGATAAGATATAATATTCATTGCGATGTGTCATGTATATCTCGTATTCACTTCAAAAGAATGTAAATGCGACACATCCATGCTAGGAAATAGCGTTAGCAGATGTCTACGAATCGTAGCATTAGAGTTCTAATGCTTCCTAAGACGCGATATCGCATCTCATTTCTATGCTTCGTGATAAGATATAACATTCATTGCGAAGTGTCACGTATACCTCGTGTTCACTTCAAAAGAATGTAAATGCGACTATTGCTTGCTAGGAAATAGCGTTTGCAGATGTCTACGTATCTTAGCATTAGAGTTCTAATGCTTCTTAAATCGCGATATCGCATCTCACTTCTATGTTTCGAGATAAGATATAATATTCTTTGCGAAGTGTCATAATACCTCGTATTCACTTCAAAAGAATGTAAATGCGATACTTCCATGCCCGGAAATAGCGTTTGCAGATGTCTACGTATCGTAGCAAGAGTTCTAATGCTTCATAAAACGAGATGTCGCATCTCACTTCTATGTTTCATGATAAGATATAATATTCAGTGCGAAGTGTCATGTATATCTCGTATTCACATCAGAAGAATGTAAGAGCGGCACTTTCCTTGCTAGGAAGTAGCGCTTGCACATGTCTAGGTATCGAAGCAATGGTATTCTAATGCTTCTCAAAACGCGATATCGCAACTCATTCCTATGTTTCATTATAAGATATAATATCCATTGCGAAGTGTCATGTATATCACGTATTCACTTCAAAAGAATGTAAATGCGACACTTCCATGCTCGGAAATAGCGTTTGCAGATGTCTACGTATCGTAGCAATAGAGTTATAATGCTTCAAAAAACGCGATATCGCATCTCATTTCTATGCTTCGTGATAAGATATAACATTCATTGCGAAGTGTCACGTATTCCTCGTGTTCACTTCAAAAGAATGTAAATGCGACTATTGCTTGCTAGGAAATAGCGTTTGCAGATGTCTCCGCATCGAGGCCATAGAGTTCTAATGCTTCTTAAAACACGAAATCGCATCTCTCTTCTATGTTTCATGATAAGACATAATATTCATTGCGAAGTGTCATGTATACCTCCTATTCACTCCAAACGAATGTAAATGCGACTATTGCTTGCTAGGAAATAGCGTTTGCAGATGTCTACGTATCGTAGCAATAGGCTTCTAATGATACATAAATCGCGATATCGCATCTCATTTATATGTTTCGTGATAAGATATAATATTCATTGCGAAGTGTCATGTATACATCGTAATGACTTCAAACGAATGTAAGTGCGACACTTCCATGCTAGGAAATAGCGTTTGCAGATGTCTCCGCATCGAGGCCATAGAGTTCTAATGCTTCTTAGAACGCGATAACGCATCTCTCTTCTATGTTTCATGATAAGATACAATATTCATTGCGAAGTGTCATGTACACCTCGTATTCACTTCAAAAGAATGTAAGTGCGACACTTCCATGCTAGGAAATAGCGTTTGCTGATGTCTCCGCATCGATGCCATAGAGTTCTAATGCTTCTTAAAAGGGGATATCGCATCTCATTTCTATGATTCATGATAAGATATAATATTCATTGCGAAGTGTCATGTATACCTCGTATTCACTTCAAAAGAATGTAAATGCGACTATTGCTTGCTAGGAAATAGCGTTTGCAGATGTCTCCGCATCGAGGCCATAGAGTTCTAATGCTACTTGAAACGCGATATCGCATCTCTCTTCTATGTTTCATGATAAGATATAATATTCATGGCGAAGTGTCATGTATACCTCGTATTCTCTCCAAACGAATGTAAATGCGACACTTCCTTGCTAGGAAATGGCGTTTTCAGCTGTCTACGTATCGTAGCAATAGAGTTCCAATGCTACTTAAATCGCGATATCGCATCTCATTTCTATGTTTCGTGATAAGATATAATATTCACTGCGAAGTGTCATGTATACCTCGCATTCACTACAAAAGAATGAAAATGCGACACTTCCATGCTAGGAAATAGCGTCTGCAGATGTCTGTGCGTCGAGGCAATAGAGTTCTAATGCTTCATAGATCGCGATATCGCATCTCATTTCGATGATTCATTATAAGATATAATATTCATTGCGAAGTGTCATGTATACCTCGTATTCACTCCAAACGAATGTAAGTGCGACACTTCCATGCTAGGAAATAGCTTTTGCTGATGTCTATGCGTCGAGGCAATAGAGTTCTAATGCTTCTTAGATCGCGATATCGCATCTCATTTCGATGATTCATTATAAGATATAATATTCATTGCGAAGTGTCATGTATACCTCGTATACACATCAAGAGAATGTAAATGCGACTATTCCTTGCTAGGGCATAGCGTTTGCAGGTGCCTACGTATCGTAGCAATAGAGTTCTTATGCTTCTTAGATCGATATATCACATCTGAATTGTATGTTTCGTGATGAGATAATATTCATTGCGAAGTGTCATGTACACCTCGTATTCACTTCAAAAGAATGTAAATGCGACTATTGCTTGCTAGGAAATAGCGTTTGCAGATGTCTACGTATCGTAACAATAGAGTTCTAATGCTTCTCAAAACGCGATATCGCATCTCTCTTCTATGTTTCATGATAAGATATAATATTCATTGCGAAGTGTCATGTATACCTCGCATTCACTACAAAAGAATGAAAATGCGACACTTCCATGCTAGGAAATAGCGTCTGCAGATGTCTATGCGTCGAGGCAATAGAGTTCTAATGCTTCTTAGATCGCGATATCGCATCTCATTTCGATGATTCATTATAAGATATAATATTCATTACGAAGTGTCATGTATACCTCGTATACACATCAAGAGAATGTAAATGCGACTATTCCTTGCTAGGGCATAGCGTTTGCAGGTGCCTACGTACCGTAGCAATAGAGTTCTTATGCTTCTTAGATCGCGATATCGCATCTCAATTGTATGTTTCGTGATAAGATAATATTCATTGCGAAGTGTCATGTACACCTCGTATTCACTTCAAAAGAATGTAAATGCGACTATTGCTTGCTAGGAAATAGCGTTTGCAGATGTCTACGTATCGTAACAATAGAGTTCTAATGCTTCTCAAAACCCGATATCGCATCACATTTCTATGCTTCATGATAAGATATAATATTCATTGCGAAGTGTCATGTGTACCTCGTATTCAATCCAAACGAATGTCTATGAGACACTTCCTTGCTAGGAAGTAGCGTGTTCAGATGTCTACGTATCGTAGCGATAGAGTTCTAATGCTTCTTTAAACGCGATATCGCATCGCTCTCCTATGTTGCATGATAAGATATAATATTCATTACGAAGTGTTATGTATACCTCGTATTCACTTCAAAAGAATGTAAATGCGACAATTGCTTGCTAGGAAATAGCGTTTGCAGATGTCTACGTATCGTAGCAATAGAGTTCCAATGCTACTTAAATCGCGATATAGCATCTCATTTATATGGTTCGTGATAAGATATAATACTCATTGCCAAGAGTCATGTATACCTCGTATTCACTTCAAAAGAATGTAAGTGCGACACCTCCATGCTAGGAAATAGCGTTTGCAGATGTCTCCGCATCGAGGCCATAGAGTACTAATGCTTCTGAAAACGCGATATCGCATCTCATTCCTATGTTTCCTGATAAGATATAATATTCATTGCGAAGTGTCATGTATACCTCGTATTCACTTCAAAAAATGTAAGTGCGACACGTCCATGCTAGGAAATAGCGTTTGCTGATGTCTCCGCATCGATGCCATAGAGTTCTAATGCTTCTTAGAACGCGATATCGCATCTCTCTTCTATGTTTCATGATAAGATATAATATTCATTGCGAAGTGTCATGTATACCTCGCATTCACTACAAAAGAATGAAAATGCGACACTTCCATGCTAGGAAATAGCGTCTGCAGATGTCTATGCGTCGAGGCAATAGAGTTCTAATGCTTCTTAGATCGCGATATCGCATCTCATTTCGATGATTCATTATAAGATATAATATTCATTGCGAAGTGTCATGTATACCTCGTATACACATCAAGAGAATGTAAATGCGACTATTCCTTGCTAGGGCATAGCGTTTGCAGGTGCCTACGTATCGTAGCAATAGAGTTCTTATGCTTCTTAGATCGCGATATCGCATCTCAATTTTATGTTTCGTGATAAGATAATATTCATTGCGAAGTGTCATGTACACCTCGTATTCACTTCAAAAGAATGTAAATGCGACTATTGCTTGCTAGGAAATAGCGTTTGCAGATATCTACGTATCGTAACAATAGAGTTCTAATGCTTCTCAAAACGCGATATCGCATCTCATTTCTATGCTTCATGATAAGATATAATATTCATTGCGAAGTGTCATGTGTACCTCGTATTCACTCCAAACGAATGTCTATGAGACACTTCCTTGCTAGGAAATAGCCTGTTCAGATGTCTACGTATCGTAGCGATAGAGTTCTAATGCTTCTTTAAACGCGATACCGCATCTCTCTCCTATGTTGCATGATAAGATATAATATTCATTACGAAGTGTTATGTATACCTCGTATTCACTTCAAAAGAATGTAAATGCGACACTTCCATGCTAGGAAATAGCGTTTGCAGGTGTCTCCGCATCGAGGCCATAGAGTTCTAATGCTTCTTAAGACGCGATATCGCATCTCACTTATATGTTACATGATAAGATATAATATTCATTGCGAAGTGTCATGTATACCTCGTATTCTCTCCAAACGAATGTAAATGCGTCACTTCCTTGCTAGGAAATGGCGTATTCAGATGTCTACGTATCGTAGCAATAGAGTTCTAATACTACTTAAATCTCGATATCGCATCTCATTAATATGTTTCGTGATAAGGTATAATATTCATCGCGAAGTGTCATGTACACCTCTTATTCACTTCAAAAGAATGTAAGTGCGACACTTCCATGCTAGGAAATAGCGTTTGCTGATGTCTCCGTATCGATGCCATAGAGTTCTAATGCTTCTTAAAACGCGATATCGCATCTCTCTTCTATGTTTCATGATAAGATATAATATTCATTGCTAAGTGTTATGTACACCTCGTATTCACTTCAGAAGAATGTAAGTGCGACACTTCCATGCTAGGAAATAGCGTTTGCTGATGTCTCCGCATCGATGCCATAGAGTTCTAATGCTTCCTAACACACCATATCGCATTTCTCTTCTATGTTTCATGATAAGATATAATATTCATTGCGAAGTGTCATGTTTACCTCGCATTCACTACAAAAGAATGAAAATGCGACACTTCCATGCTAGGAAATAGCGTCTGCAGATGTCTAGGCGCCGAGGCAATAGAGTTCTAATGCTTCTTATATCGTGATATCGCATCTCATTTCTATGTTTCATTATAAGATAAAATATTCATTGCGAAGTGTCATGTACACCTCGTATTCACTTCAAAAGAATGTAAGTGCGACACTTCCATGCTAGGAAATAGCGTTTGCTGATGTCTCCGCATCGATGCCATAGAGTTCTAATGCTTCATAGATCGCGATATCGCATCTCATTTCGATGATTCATTATAAGATATAATATTCATTGCGAAGTGTCATGTATACCTCGTATTCACTCCAAACGAATGTAAGTGCGACACTTCCATGCTAGGAAATAGCGTTTGCTGATGTCTATGCGTCGAGGCAATAGAGTTCTAATGCTTCTTAGATCGCGATATCGCATCTCATTTCGATGATTCATTATAAGATATAATATTCATTGCGAAGTGTCATGTATACCTCGTATACACATCAAGAGAATGTAAATGCGACTATTCCTTGCTAGGGCATAGCGTTTGCAGGTGCCTACGTATCGTAGCAATAGAGTTCTTATGCTTCTTAGATCGATATATCACATCTGAATTGTATGTTTCGTGATGAGATAATATTCATTGCGAAGTGTCATGTACACCTCGTATTCACTTCAAAAGAATGTAAATGCGACTATTGCTTGCTAGGAAATAGCGTTTGCAGATGTCTACGTATCGTAACAATAGAGTTCTAATGCTTCTCAAAACCCGATATCGCATCTCATTTCTATGCTTCATGATAAGATATAATATTCATTGCGAAGTGTCATGTGTACCTCCTATTCACTCCAAACGAATGTCTATGAGACACTTCCTTGCTAGGAAGTAGCGTGTTCAGATGTCTACGTATCGTAGCGATAGAGTTCTAATGCTTCTTTAAACGCGATATCGCATCGCTCTCCTATGTTGCATGATAAGATATAATATTTATTACGAAGTGTTATGTATACCTCGTATTCACTTCAAAAGAATGTAAATGCGACAATTGCTTGCTAGGAAATAGCGTTTGCAGATGTCTACGTATCGTAGCAATAGAGTTCCTATGCTACTTAAATCGCGATATCGCATCTCATTTATATGGTTCGTGATAAGATATAATACTCATTGCCAAGAGTCATGTATACCTCGTATTCACTTCAAAAGAATGTAAGTGCGACACCTCCATGCTAGGAAATAGCGTTTGCAGATGTCTCCGCATCGAGGCCATAGAGTTCTAATGCTTCTGAAAACGCGATATCGCATCTCATTTCTATGTTTCCTGATAAGATATAATATTCATTGCGAAGTGTCATGTACACCTCGTATTCACTTCAAAAGAATGTAAATGCGACACGTCCATGCTAGGAAATAGCGTCTGTAGATGTGTATGCGTCGAAGCAATAGAGTTCTAATGCTTCTTAAAACGCGATATCGCATCTCACTTCTATGTTTCATGATAAGATACAATATTCATTGCGAAGTGTCATGTATACCTCGTATTCTCTTCAAAAGAATGTAAATGAGAATCTTCCCTGCAAGGAAATAGCGCTTGCAGATGTCTACGTTTCGTAGCAATAGTGTTCTAATGCCTCTCAAAACGCGATATCGCATCTCATTTCTATGCTTTATGATAAAATATAATATTCATTGCGTAGTGTCATGTATACCTCGTATTCACTTCTAAAGAATGTAAATGCGACACTTCCATGCTAGGAAATAGCGTCTGCAGATGTCTACGCGTCGAGGCAATAAGGTTCTAATGCTTCTTAAAACGCGATATCGCATCTCACTTCTATGATTCATGATAAGATATAATATTCATTGCGAAGTGTCATGTACACCTCGTATTCACTTCAAAGGAATGTAAATCCGACTATTCCTTGCTAGGAAATAGCGTTTGCAGATGCCTACGTATCGTAGCAATAGAGTTCTAATGCTGCTTAGATCGCGATAGCGCATCTCATTTCTATGTTTCGTGATAATTTATAATATACATTCCGAAGTGTCATGTATATATCGAATTCACTTCAAAGGAATCTAAATGCGACATATCCATGCTAGGAAATAGCCCTTGCAGATATCTCCGCATTGAGGCAATAGACTCCTAATGCTTCTTAAAACGTGACGTCGCATTTCATTTTTATGTTTCGTGATAAGATACAATATTCATTGCGAAGTGTCATGCATACCTCCTATTCACTCCAAACGAATGTAAATGCGACACTTCCTTGCTAGGAAATAGCGTTTGCAGATGTCTCCGCATCGAGGCCATAGAGTTCTAATGCTACTTGAAACGCGATATCGCATCTCTCTTCTATGTTTCATGATAAGATATAATATTCATTGCGAAGTGTCATGTATACCTCGTATACACATCAAGAGAATGTAAATGCGACTATTCCTTGCTAGGGCATAGCGTTTGCAGGTGCCTACGTATTGTAGCAATAGAGTTCTTATGCTTCTTAGATCGCGACATCGCATCTCAATTGTATGTTTCGTGATAAGATAATATTCATTGCGAAGTGTCATGTACACCTCGTATTCACTTCAAAAGAATGTAAATGCGACTATTGCTTGCTAGGAAATAGCGTTTGCAGATATCTACGTATCGTAACAATAGAGTTCTAATGCTTCTCAAATCGCGATATCGCATCTCATTTCTATGCTTCATGATAAGATATAATATTCATTGCGAAGTGTCATGTGTACCTCGTATTCACTCCAAACGAATGTCTATGAGACACTTCCTTGCTAGGAAATAGCCTGTTCAGATGTCTACGTATCGTAGCGATAGAGTTCTAATGCTTCTTTAAACGCGATACCGCATCTCTCTGCTATGTTGCATGATAAGATATAATATTCATTACGAAGTGTTATGTATACCTCGTATTCACTTCAAAAGAATGTAAATGCGACACTTCCATGCTAGGAAATAGCGTTTGCAGGTGTCTCCGCATCGAGGCCATAGAGTTCTAATGCTTCTTAAGACGCGATATCGCATCTCACTTATATGTTACATGATAAGATATAATATTCATTGCGAAGTGTCATGTATACCTCGTATTCTCTCCAAACGAATGTAAATGCGTCACTTCCTTGCTAGGAAATGGCGTATTCAGATGTCTACGTATCGTAGCAATAGAGTTCTAATACTACTTAAATCTCGATATCGCATCTCATTAATATGTTTCGTGATAAGATATAATATTCATCGCGAAGTGTCATGTACACCTCGTATTCACTTCAAAAGAATGTAAGTGCGACACTTCCATGCTAGGAAATAGCGTTTGCTGATGTCTCCGCATCGATGCCATAGAGTTCTAAAGCTTCCTAAAACACCATATCGCATTTCTCTTCTATGTTTCATGATAAGATATAATATTCATTGCGAAGTGTCATGTTTACCTCGCATTCACTACAAAAGAATGAAAATGCGACACTTCCATGCTAGGAAATAGCGTCTGCAGATGTCTAGGCGCCGAGGCAATAGAGTTCTAATGCTTCTTATATCGTGATATCGCATCTCATTTCTATGTTTCATTTAAGATATAATATTCATTGCGAAGTGTCATGTATACCTCGTATTCACTTCAAAAGAATGTAAATGCGAATCTTCCCTGCTAGGAAATAGCGTTTGCAGATGTCTACGTATCGTAGCAATGGAGTTCTAATGCTTCTCAAAACGCGATATCGCATCTCATTTCTATGCTTCATGATAAGATATAATATTCATTGCGAAGTGTCATGTATACCTCGTATTCACTTCAAAAGAATGTAAATGCGACACTTCCATGCTAGCAAATAGCGTCTGCAGATATCTACGCGTCGAGGCAATAAGGTTCTAATGCTTCTTAAACCGCGACATCGCATCACACTTCTATGATTCATGATAAGATATAATATTCATTGCGAAGTGTCATGTATACCTCGTATTCACTTCAAAGGAATGTAAATGCGACTATTCCTTGCTAGGAAATAGCGTTTGCAGATGCCTACGTATCGTAGCAATATACTTCTAATGCTGCTTAGATCGCGATGTCGCATCTCATTTCTATGTTTCGTGATAAGTTATAATATTCACTGCGAGGTGTTATGTACACCTCGTATACACTTCAAAAGAATGTAAATGCGACACTTCCTTGCTAGGAAATAGTGTATTCAGATGTCTACGTATCGTAGCAATAGAGTTCTAATGCTACATAAATCTCGATATCGCATCTCATTTATGTGTTTCGTGATAAGATATAATATTCATCGCGAAGTGTCATGTACACCTCGTATTCACTTCAAAAGAATGTAAGTGCGACACTTCCATGCTAGGAAATAGCGTCTGCAGATGTCTACGCGTCGAGGCAATAAGGTTCTAATGCTTCTTAGATCGCGATATCGCATCTCATTTCTATGTTTCGTGATAAGTTATAATATTCATTCCAAAGTGTCATGTATACCTCGAATTCACTTGAAAAGAATCAAAATGCGACATTTCCATGCTAGGAAATAGCCCTTGCAGATATCTCCGCATTGAGGCAGTAGAGTCCTAATGCTTCTTAAAACGAGATGTCGCATTTCATTTCTATGTTTCGTGATATGATATAATATTCATTGCGAAGTGTCATGCATACCTCCTGTTCACTCCAAACGAATGTAAATGCGACACTTCCTTGCTAGGAAATAGCGTTTGCAGATGTCTACGTATCGTAGCAATAGAGTTCTAATGCTACTTAAATCGCGATATCGCATCTCATTTATATGTTTCGTGATAAGATATAATATTCATTGCGAAGTGTCGTGTACTCCTCGTATTCACTTCAAAAGTATGAAAATGCGACTATTGCTTGCTAGGAAATAGCGCATGCTGGTGTCTACGTTTCGAAGCAATAGTGTTCTAATGCTTCTCAAAACGCGATATCGCATCTCATTTCTATGCTTCATGATAGGATATAATATTCATTGCGAAGTGTCATGTGTACCTCGTATTCACTCCAAACGAATGTCTATGAGACACTTCCTTGCTAGGAAATAGCCTGTTCAGATGTCTACGTATCGTAGCGATAGAGTTCTAATGCTTCTTTAATCGCGATATCGCATCTCTCTCCTATGTTGCATGATAAGATATAATATTCATTACGAAGTGTTATGTATACCTCGTATTCACTTCAAAAGAATGTAAATGCGACAATTGCTTGCTAGGAAATAGCATTTGCAGATGTCTACGTATCGTAGCAATAGAGTTCCAATACTACTTAAATCGCGATATCGCATCTCATTTATATGGTTCGTGATAAGATATAATACTCATTGCCAAGAGTCATGTATACCTCGTATTCACTTCAAAAGAATGTAAGTGCGACACCTCCATGCTAGGAAATAGCGTTTGCAGATGTCTCCGCATCGAGGCCATAGAGTTCTAATGCTTCTTAAGACGCGATATCGCATCTCACTTATATGTTACATGATAAGATATAATATTCATTGCGGAGTGTCATGTATACCTCGTATTCTCTCCAAACGAATGTAAATGCGTCACTTCCTTGCTAGGAAATGGCGTATTCAGATGTCCACCTATCGTAGCAATAGAGTTCTAATGCTACATAAATCGCGATTTCGCATCTCATTTCTATGTTTCGTGATAAGATATAATATTCATTGCGAAGTGTCATGCATACCTCCTGTTCACTCCAAACGAATGTAAATGCGACACTTCCTTCCTAGGAAATAGCGTTTGCAGATGTCTACGTATCGTAGCAATAGTGTTCTAATGCTTCTCAAAACGCGATATCGCATCTCATTTCTATGTTTCATTATAAGATATAATATTCATTGCGAAGTGTCATGTATACCTCGTATTCACATCAAAAGAATGTAAATACGACTATTCCTTGCTGGTGTATAGCGTTTGCAGATGCCTACGTAACGTAGCAATAGGGTTCCAATGCTGCTTAGATCGCGATATCGCATCTCATTTCTATGTTTCGTGATAAGTTATAATATTCATACCGAAGTGTCATGTATAACTCGAATTCACTTCAAAAGAATCTAGATGCGACATTTCCATGCTAGGAATTAGCCCTTGCAGATATCTCCGCATTGAGGCAATAGAGTCCTAATGTTTCTTAAAACGAGATGTCGCATTTCGTTTCTATGTTTCGTGATAAGATATAATATTCATTGCGAAGTGTCATGCGTACCTCATATTCACTCCAAACAAATGCAAATGCGACACTTCCTTGCCAGGAAATAGCGTCTGCAGATATCTACGCATCGAGGCGATAGAGTTCTAATGCTTCTTAAAACGCGATATCGCATCTCACTTCTATGTTTCACGATAAGATATTATATTCATTGCGAAGTGTCATGTATACCTCGTATTCACTTCAAAAGAATGTAAATGCGACTATTCCTTGCTAGGAAATAGCGTATTCAGATGTCTACGTATCGTAGCAATAGAGTTCTAATGCTACTTCAATCGCGATATGACACCTCATTTATATGTTTCGTGATAAGATATAATATTCATTGCGAAGTGTATTGAATACATCGTAATCACTTCAAAAGAATGTAAGTGCGACACTTCCATGCTAGGAAATAGCGTCTGCAGATGTCTATGCGTCGAGGCAATAGAGTTCTAATGCTTCTTAGATCGCGATATCGCATCTCATTTCGATGATTCATTATAAGATATAATATTCATTGCGAAATGTCATGTATACCTCGTATACACATCAAGAGAATGTAAATGGGACTATTCCTTGCTAGGGCATAGCGTTTGCAGGTGCCTACGTATCGTAGCAATAGAGTTCATATGCTTCTTAGATCGCGATATCGCATCTCAATTGTATGTTTCGTGATAAGATAATATTCATTGCGAAGTGTCATGTACACCTCGTATTCACTTCAAAAGAATGTAAATGCGGCTATTGCTTGCTAGGAAATAGCGTTTGCAGATGTCTACGTATCGTAACAATAGAGTTCTAATGCTTCTCAAAACGCGATATCGCATCTCATTTCTATGCTTCATGATAAGATATAATATTCATTGCGAAGTGTCATGTGTACCTCGTATTCACTCCAAACGAATGTCTATGAGACACTTCCTTGCTAGGAAATAGCGTGTTCAGATGTCTACGTATCGTAGCGATAGAGTTCTAATGCTTCTTTAATCGCGATATCGCATCTCTCTCCTATGTTGCATGATAAGATATAATATTCACTACGAAGTGTTATGTATACCTCGTATTCACTTCAAAAGAATGTAAATGCGACAATTGCTTGCTAGGAAATAGCATTTGCAGATGTCTACGTATCGTAGCAATAGAGTTCCAATACTACTTAAATCGCGATATCGCATCTCATTTATATGGTTCGTGATAAGATATAATACTCATTGCCAAGAGTCATGTATACCTCGTATTCACTTCAAAAGAATGTAAGTGCGACACCTCCATGCTAGGAAATAGCGTTTGCAGATGTCTCCGCATCGAGGCCATAGAGTTCTAATGCTTCTGAAAACGCGATATCGCATCTCATTTCTATGTTTCCTGATAAGATATAATATTCATTGCGAGGTGTCATGTACACCTCGTATTCACTTCAAAAGAATGTAAATGCGACACTTCCATGCTGGGAAATAGCGTCTGCAGATGTGTATGCGTCGAAGCAATAGAGTTCTAATGCTTCTTAAAACGCGATATCGCATCTCACTTCTATGTTTCATGATAAGATACAATATTCATTGCGAAGTGTCATGTATACCTCGTATTCTCTTCAAAAGAATGTAAATGAGAATCTTCCCTGCAAGGAAATAGCGCTTGCAGATGTCTACGTTTCGTAGCAATAGTGTTCTAATGCCTCTCAAAACGCGATATCGCATCTCATTTCTATGCTTTATGATAAAATATAATATTCATTGCGTAGTGTCATGTATACCTCGTATTCACTTCTAAAGAATGTAAATGCGACACTTCCATGCTAGGAAATAGCGTCTGCAGATGTCTACGCGTCGAGGCAATAAGGTTCTAATGCTTCTTAAAACGCGATATCGCATCTCACTTCTATGATTCATGATAAGATATAATATTCATTGCGAAGTGTCATGTACACCTCGTATTCACTTCAAAGGAATGTAAATGCGACTATTCCTTGCTAGGAAATAGCGTTTGCAGATGCCTACGTATCGTAGCAATAGAGTTCTAATGCTGCTTAGATCGCGATAGCGCATCTCATTTCTATGTTTCGTGATAAGTTATAATATACATTCCGAAGTGTCATGTATATATCGAATTCACTTCAAAGGAATCTAAATGCGACATTTCCATGCTAGGAAATAGCCCTTGCAGATATCTCCGCATTGAGGCAATAGAGTCCTAATGCTTCTTAAAACGAGACGTCGCATTTCATTTTTATGTTTCGTGATAAGATACAATATTCATTGCGAAGTGTCATGCATACCTCCTATTCACTCCAAACGAATGTAAATGCGACACTTCCTTGCTAGGAAATAGCGTCTGCAGATGTCTACGCATCCAGGCAATAGAGTTCTAATGCTTCTTAAAAGGCGATATCGCATCTCATTCCTATGATTCATGATAAGATATAATATTCATTGCGAAGTGTCATGTATACCTCCTATTCACTTCAAAAGAATGTAAATGCGACTATTGCTTGCTAGGAAATAGCGTTTGCAGATGTCTCCGCTTCGAGGCCATAGAGTTCTAATGCTACTTGAAACGCGATATCGCATCACTCTTCTATGTTTCATGATAAGATATAATATTCATTGCGAAGTGTCATGTATACCTCGTATACACATCAAGAGAATGTAAATGCGACTATTCCTTGCTAGGGCATAGCGTTTGCAGGTGCCTACGTATCGTAGCAATAGAGTTCATATGCTTCTTAGATCGCGATATCGCATCTCAATTGTATGTTTCGTGATAAGATAATATTCATTGCGAAGTGTCATGTACACCTCGTATTCACTTCAAAAGAATGTAAATGCGGCTATTGCTTGCTAGGAAATAGCGTTTGCAGATGTCTACGTATCGTAACAATAGAGTTCTAATGCTTCTCAAAACGCGATATCGCATCTCATTTCTATGCTTCATGATAAGATATAATATTCATTGCGAAGTGTCATGTGTACCTCGTATTCACTCCAAACGAATGTCTATGAGACACTTCCTTGCTAGGAAATAGCGTGTTCAGATGTCTACGTATCGTAGCGATAGAGTTCTAATGCTTCTTTAATCGCGATATCGCATCTCTCTCCTATGTTGCATGATAAGATATAATATTCACTACGAAGTGTTATGTATACCTCGTATTCACTTCAAAAGAATGTAAATGCGACAATTGCTTGCTAGGAAATAGCATTTGCAGATGTCTACGTATCGTAGCAATAGAGTTCCAATACTACTTAAATCGCGATATCGCATCTCATTTATATGGTTCGTGATAAGATATAATACTCATTGCCAAGAGTCATGTATACCTCGTATTCACTTCAAAAGAATGTAAGTGCGACACCTCCATGCTAGGAAATAGCGTTTGCAGATGTCTCCGCATCGAGGCCATAGAGTTCCAATGCTTCTGAAAACGCGATATCGCATCTCATTTCTATGTTTCCTGATAAGATATAATATTCATTGCGAGGTGTCATGTACACCTCGTATTCACTTCAAAAGAATGTAAATGCGACACTTCCATGCTGGGAAATAGCGTCTGCAGATGTGTATGCGTCGAAGCAATAGAGTTCTAATGCTTCTTAAAACGCGATATCGCATCTCACTTCTATGTTTCATGATAAGATACAATATTCATTGCGAAGTGTCATGTATACCTCGTATTCTCTTCAAAAGAATGTAAGTGAGAATCTTCCCTGCAAGGAAATAGCGCTTGCAGATGTCTACGTTTCGTAGCAATAGTGTTCTAATGCCTCTCAAAACGCGATATCGCATCTCATTTCTATGCTTTATGATAAAATATAATATTCATTGCGTAGTGTCATGTATACCTCGTATTCACTTCTAAAGAATGTAAATGCGACACTTCCATGCTAGGAAATAGCGTCTGCAGATGTCTACGCGTCGAGGCAATAAGGTTCTAATGCTTCTTAAAACGCGATATCGCATCTCACTTCTATGATTCATGATAAGATATAATATTCATTGCGAAGTGTCATGTACACCTCGTATTCACTTCAAAGGAATGTAAATGCGACTATTCCTTGCTAGGAAATAGCGTTTGCAGATGCCTACGTATCGTAGCAATAGAGTTCTAATGCTGCTTAGATCGCGATAGCGCATCTCATTTCTATGTTTCGTGATAAGTTATAATATACATTCCGAAGTGTCATGTATATATCGAATTCACTTCAAAGGAATCTAAATGCGACATTTCCATGCTAGGAAATAGCCCTTGCAGATATCTCCGCATTGAGGCAATAGAGTCCTAATGCTTCTTAAAACGAGACGTCGCATTTCATTTTTATGTTTCGTGATAAGATACAATATTCATTGCGAAGTGTCATGCATACCTCCTATTCACTCCAAACGAATGTAAATGCGACACTTCCTTGCTAGGAAATAGCGTCTGCAGATGTCTACGCATCCAGGCAATAGAGTTCTAATGCTTCTTAAAAGGCGATATCGCATCTCATTCCTATGATTCATGATAAGATATAATATTCATTGCGAAGTGTCATGTATACCTCCTATTCACTTCAAAAGAATGTAAATGCGACTATTGCTTGCTAGGAAATAGCGTTTGCAGATGTCTCCGCTTCGAGGCCATAGAGTTCTAATGCTACTTGAAACGCGATATCGCATCACTCTTCTATGTTTCATGATAAGATATAATATTCATTGCGAAGTGTCATGTATACCTCGTATACACATCAAGAGAATGTAAATGCGACTATTCCTTGCTAGGGCATAGCGTTTGCAGGTGCCTACGTACCGTAGCAATAGAGTTCTTATGCTTCTTAGATCGCGATATCGCATCTCAATTGTATGTTTCGTGATAAGATAATATTCATTGCGAAGTGTCATGTACACCTCGTATTCACTTCAAAAGAATGTAAATGCGACTATTGCTTGCTAGGAAATAGCGTTTGCAGATGTCTACGTATCGTAACAATAGAGTTCTAATGCTTCTCAAAACCCGATATCGCATCTCATTTCTATGCTTCATGATAAGATATAATATTCATTGCGAAGTGTCATGTATACCTCCTATTCACTCCAAACGAATGTCTATGAGACACTTCCTTGCTAGGAAGTAGCGTGTTCAGATGTCTACGTATCGTAGCGATAGAGTTCTAATGCTTCTTTAAACGCGATATCGCATCGCTCTCCTATGTTGCATGATAAGATATAATATTCATTACGAAGTGTTATGTATACCTCGTATTCACTTCAAAAGAATGTAAATGCGACAATTGCTTGCTAGGAAATAGCGTTTGCAGATGTCTACGTATCGTAGCAATAGAGTTCCAATGCTACTTAAATCGCGATATCGCATCTCATTTATATGGTTCGTGATAAGATATAATACTCATTGCCAAGAGTCATGTATACCTCGTATTCACTTCAAAAGAATGTAAGTGCGACACCTCCATGCTAGGAAATAGCGTTTGCAGATGTCTCCGCTTCGAGGCCATAGAGTTCTAATGCTTCTGAAAACGCGATATCGCATCTCATTTCTATGTTTCCTGATAAGATATAATATTCATTGCGAAGTGTCATGTACACCTCGTATTCACTTCAAAAGAATGTAAATGCGACACGTCCATGCTAGGAAATAGCGTCTGCAGATGTGTATGCGTCGAAGCAATAGAGTTCTAATGCTTCTTAAAACGCGATATCGCATCTCACTTCTATGTTTCATGATAAGATACAATATTCATTGCGAAGTGTCATGTATACCTCGTATTCTCTTCAAAAGAATGTAAATGAGAATCTTCCCTGCAAGGAAATAGCGCTTGCAGATGTCTACGTTTCGTAGCAATAGTGTTCTAATGCCTCTCAAAACGCGATATCGCATCTCATTTCTATGCTTTATGATAAAATATAATATTCATTGCGTAGTGTCATGTATACCTCGTATTCACTTCTAAAGAATGTAAATGCGACACTTCCATGCTAGGAAATAGCGTCTGCAGATGTCTACGCGTCGAGGCAGTAAGGTTCTAATGCTTCTTAAAACGCGATATCGCATCTCACTTCTATGATTCATGATAAGATATAATATTCATTGCGAAGTGTCATGTACACCTCGTATTCACTTGAAAGGAATGTAAATGCGACTATTCCTTGCTAGGAAATAGCGTTTGCAGATGCCTACGTATCGTAGCAATAGAGTTCTAATGCTGCTTAGATCGCGATAGCGCATCTCATTTCTATGTTTCGTGATAAGTTATAATATACATTCCGAAGTGTCATGTATATATCGAATTCACTCCAAAGGAATCTAAATGCGACATTTCCATGCTAGGAAATAGCCCTTGCAGATATCTCCGCATTGAGGCAATAGAGTCCTAATGCTTCTTAAAACGAGACGTCGCATTTCATTTTTATGTTTCGTGATAAGATACAATATTCATTGCGAAGTGTCATGCATACCTCCTATTCACTCCAAACGAATGTAAATGCGACACTTCCTTGCTAGGAAATAGCGTCTGCAGATGTCTACGCATCCAGGCAATAGAGTTCTAATGCTTCTCAAAAGGCGATATCGCATCTCATTCCTATGATTCATGATAAGATATAATATTCATTGCGAAGTGTCATGTATACCTCATATTCACTTCAAAAGAATGTAAATGCGACTATTGCTTGCTAGGAAATAGCGTTTGCAGATGTCTCCGCATCGAGGCCATAGAGTTCTAATGCTACTTGAAACGCGATATCGCATCTCTCTTCTATGTTTCATGATAAGATATAATATTCATTGCGAAGTGTCATGTATACCTCGTATACACATCAAGAGAATGTAAATGCGACTATTCCTTGCTAGGAAATAGCGTTTGCAGATGCCTACGTATCGTAGCAATATACTTCTAATGCTGCTTAGATCGCGATGTCGCATCTCATTTCTATGTTTCGTGATAAGTTATAATATTCACTGCGAGGTGTTATGTACACCACGTATACACTTCAAAAGAATGTAAATGCGACACTTCCTTGCTAGGAAATAGTGTATTCAGATGTCTACGTATCGTAGCAATAGGGTTCTAATGCTACATAAATCTCGATATCGCATCTCATTTATGTGTTTCGTGATAAGATATAATATTCATCGCGAAGTGTCATGTACACCTCGTATTCACTTCAAAAGTATGTAAGTGCGACACTTCCATGCTAGGAAATAGCGTCTGCAGATGTCTACGCGTCGAGGCAATAAGGTTCTAATGCTTCTTAGATCGCGATATCGCATCTCATTTCTATGTTTCGTGATAAGTTATGATATTCATTCCAAAGTGTCATGTATACCTCGAATTCACTTGAAAAGAATCTAAATGCGACATTTCCATGCTAGGAAATAGCCCTTGCAGATATCTCCGCATTGAGGCAGTAGAGTCCTAATGCTTCTTAAGACGAGATGCCGCATTTCATTTCTATGTTTCGTGATATGATATAATATTCATTGCGAAGTGTCATGCATACCACCTGTTCACTCCAAACGAATGTAAATGCGACACTTCCTTGCTAGGAAATAGCGTATTCAGATGTCTACGTATCGTAGCAATAGAGTTCTAATGCTACTTCAATCGCGATATGACACCTCATTTATATGTTTCGTGATAAGATATAATATTCATTGCGAAGTGTATTGAATACATCGTAATCACTTCAAAAGAATGTAAGTGCGACACTTCCATGCTAGGAAATAGCGTTTGCAGATGTCTCCGCATCGAGGCCATAGGGTTCTTATGCTTCTTGGAACGCGATAACGCATCTCTCTTCTATGTTTCATGATAAGATATAATATTCATTGCGAAGTGTCATGTACACCTCGTATTCACATCAAAAGAATGTAACTGCGACACTTCCATGCTAGGAAATAGCGTTTGCTGATGTCTCCGCATCGATGCCGTAGAGTTCTAATGCTTCTTAAAACGCGATATCGCATCTCTCATCTATGTTTCATGATAAGATATAATATTCATTGCGAAGTGTCATGTATACCTCGCATTCACTAAAAAAATAATGAAAATGCGACACTTCCATGCTAGGAAATAGCGTCTGCAGATGTCTACGCGTCGAGGCAATAGAGTTCTAATGCTTCTTAGATCGCGATACCGCATCACATTTCTATGTTTCATTATAAGATATAATATTCATTGCGAAGTGTCATGTATACCTCGTAGTCACATCAAAAGAATGTAAATGCGACTATTCCTTGCTAGGGCATAGCGTATTCAGATGTCTACGTATCGTAGCAATAGAGTTCTAATGCTACTTCAATCGCGATATGACACCTCATTTATATGTTTCGTGATAAGATGTAATATTCATTGCGAAGTGTCATGTATACCTCGTATTCACTTCAAAAGAATGTAAATGCGAATCTTCCCTGCTAGGAAATAGCGTTTGCAGATGTCTACGTATCGTAGCAATGGAGTTCTAATGCTTCTCAAAACGCGATATCGCATCTCATTTCTATGCTTCATGATAAGATATAATATTCATTGCGAAGTGTCATGTATACCTCGTATTCACTTCAAAAGAATGTAAATGCGACACTTCCATGCTAGCAAATAGCGTCTGCAGATATCTACGCGTCGAGGCAATAAGGTTCTAATGCTTCTTAAACCGCGACATCGCATCACACTTCTATGATACATGATAAGATATAATATTCATTGCGAAGTGTCATGTATACCTCGTATTCACTTCAAAGGAATGTAAATGCGACTATTCCTTGCTAGGAAATAGCGTTTGCAGATGCCTACGTATCGTAGCAATATACTTCTAATGCTGCTTAGATCGCGATGTCGCATCACATTTCTATGTTTCGTGATAAGTTATAATATTCACTGCGAGGTGTTATGTACACCTCGTATACACTTCAAAAGAATGTAAATGCGACACTTCCTTGCTAGGAAATAGTGTATTCAGATGTCTACGTATCGTAGCAATAGAGTTCTAATGCTACATAAATCTCGATATCGCATCTCATTTATGTGTTTCGTGATAAGATATAATATTCATCGCGAAGTGTCATGTACACCTCGTATTCACTTCAAAAGAATGTAAGTGCGACACTTCCATGCTAGGAAATAGCGTCTGCAGATGTCTACGCGTCGAGGCAATAAGGTTCTAATGCTTCTTAGATCGCGATATCGCATCTCATTTCTATGTTTCGTGATAAGTTATAATATTCATTCCAAAGTGTCATGTATACCTCGAATTCACTTGAAAAGAATCTAAATGCGACATTTCCATGCTAGGAAATAGCCCTTGCAGATATCTCCGCATTGAGGCAGTAGAGTCCTAATGCTTCTTAAAACGAGATGTCGCATTTCATTTCTGTGTTTCGTGATATGATATAATATTCATTGCGAAGTGTCATGCATACCTCCTGTTCACTCCAAACGAATGTAAATGCGACACTTCCTTGCCAGGAAATAGCGTTTGCAGATGTCTCCGTATCGTAGCATTAGAGTTCTAATGCTACTTAAAACGCGATATCGCATCACTCTTCTATGTTTCGTGATAAGATATAATGTTCTTTGCGAAGTGTCATGCATACCTCGTATTCGCTTCAAAAGAATGTAAATGCGACACTTCCATGCTAGCAAATAGCGTCTGCAGATGTCTACGCGTCGAGGCAATAAGGTTCTAATGCCTCTTAAAACGCGATATCGCTTCTCATGTATATGTTTCGTGATAAGATATAATATTCATTGCGAAGTGTCATGTATACCTCGTATTCACTTCAAAAGAATGTAAATCCGACTATTCCTTGCTAGGAAATAGAGTTTGCAGATGACAACGTGTCGTAGCAATAGAGTTCTAATGCTTCTTATATCGCGATATCGCATCTCAAATCTATGATTCGTGATAAGTTATAATATTCATTCCGAAGTGTCATGTATAGCTCGAATTCACTTCAAAAGAATATAAATGCGACACTTCCATGCTAGGTAATAGCGTTTGCGGATATCTGCGCATCGAGGCAATAGGGATCTAATGCTTCTTAAAACGCGATATCGCATCTGACTTCTATGTTACAGGATAAGATATTATGTTCATTGTGAAGTGTCATGTGTACCTCGTATTCACTTCAAAAGAATGTAAATGCGAATCTTCCTTGCTAGGAAATAGCGTTTGCAGATGTCTACGTATCGGAGCAATGGAGTTCTAATGCTTCTCAAAACGCGATATCGCATCTCATTTCTATGCTTCATGATAAGATATAATATTCATTGCGAAGTGTCATGTATACCTCGTATTCACTTCAAAAGAATGTAAATGCGAATCTTCCTTGCTAGGAAATAGCGCATGCTGGTGTCTACGTTTCGAAGCAATAGTGTTCTAATGCTTCTCAAAACGCGATATCGCATCTCACTTCTATGATTCATGATAAGATATAATATTCATTGCGAAGTGTCATGTATACCTCGTATTATCTCCAAACGAATGTAAATGCGACACTTCCTTGCTAGGAAATGGCGTTTTCAGATGTCTACGTATCTTAGCAATAGAGTTCTAATGCTACTTAAATCGCGATATCGCATCTCATTTATATGTTTCGTGATAAGATACAATATTCATTGCGAAGTGCCATGAGTACCTCGTATTCACTTCAAAAAAATGTAAATGTCACTATTGCTTGCTAGGAAATTGCGTTTGCAGATGTCTCCGCACCGAGGCCATAGAGTTCTATGCTTCTTGAAACGCGATATCGCATCTCTCTTCTATGTTTCATGATAAGATATAATATTCATTGCGAAGTGGCATGTATACCTCGCATTCACTCCAAACGAATGTAAATGCAACACTTCCTTGCTAGGAAATGGCGTATTCAGATGTCCACGTATCGTAGCAATAGAGTTCTAATGCTACATAAATCGCGATTTCGCATCTCATTTCTATGTTTCGTGATAAGATATAATATTCATTGCGAAGTGTCATGTATACCTCGTATTCACTTCAAAAGAATGTAAATGCGACTATTGCTTGCTAGGAAATAGCATATTCAGATGTATACGTATCGTAGCAATATAGTTCTAATGCTACTTAAATCGCGATATCGCATCTCATTTCTATGTTTCGTGATAAGATATAATGTTCATTGCGAAGTGTCATGTGTACCTCGTATTCACTTCAAAAGAATGTAAATGCGACTATTCCTTGCTAGGAAATAGCGTTTGCAGATGCCCTCGTATCGTAGCAGTAGATTTCTAATGCTTCTTAGATCGCGATATCGCATCTCATTCATGTGTTTCGTGATAAGATATAATATTCATTGCGAAGTGTCATGTATACCTCGTAATCACTCCAAACGAATGTAAATGCGACACCTCCTAGCTAGGAAATAGCGTATTCAGATGTCTACGTATCGTAGCAATAAAGTTCTAATGCTACACAAATCGCGATTTCGCATCTCATTCCTATGTTTAGTGATAAGATATAATATTCATTGCGAACTGTCATGTATACCTCGTATTCACTTCAAAAGAATGTAAATGCGACTATTGCTTGCTAGGAAATAGCGTTTGCAGATGTCTACGTATCGTAGCAATAGCGTTCTAATGCTTCCGATATCGCCATATCACATCTCATTTACATGTTTCGTGATAAGATATAATATTCATTGCGAAGTGTCATGTATACCTCGTATTCACTTCAAAAGAATGTAAATCCGACTATTCCTTGCTAGGAAGTAGCGTTTGCAGATGTTTCCGCATCGAGGTCATAGAGTTCTAATGCTTCTTAAAACGCGATATCCCATTTCTCTTCTATGTTTCATGATAAGATATAATATTCATTGCGAAGTGTCATGTATACCTCGTAGTCACATCAAAAGAATGTAAATGCGACTATTCCTTGCTAGGGCATAGCGTATTCAGATGTCTACGTATCGTAGCAATAGAGTTCTAATGCTACTTCAATCGCGATATGACACCTCATTTATATGTTTCGTGATAAGATATAATATTCATTGCGAAGTGTCATGTATACCTCGTATTCACTTCAAAAGAATGTAAATGCGAATCTTCCCTGCTAGGAAATAGCGTTTGCAGATGTCTACGTATCGTAGCAATGGAGTTCTAATGCTTCTCAAAACGCGATATCGCATCTCATTTCTATGCTTCATGATAAGATATAATATTCATTGCGAAGTGTCATGTATACCTCGTATTCACTTCAAAAGAATGTAAATGCGACACTTCCATGCTAGCAAATAGCGTCTGCAGATATCTACGCGTCGAGGCAATAAGGTTCTAATGCTCCTTAAACCGCGACATCGCATCACACTTCTATGATTCATGATAAGATATAATATTCATTGCGAAGTGTCATGTATACCTCGTATTCACTTCAAAGGAATGTAAATGCGACTATTCCTTGCTAGGAAATAGCGTTTGCAGATGCCTACGTATCGTAGCAATATACTTCTAATGCTGCTTAGATCGCGATGTCGCATCACATTTCTATGTTTCGTGATAAGTTATAATATTCACTGCGAGGTGTTATGTACACCTCGTATACACTTCAAAAGAATGTAAATGCGACACTTCCTTGCTAGGAAATAGTGTATTCAGATGTCTACGTATCGTAGCAATAGAGTTCTAATGCTACATAAATCTCGATATCGCATCTCATTTATGTGTTTCGTGATAAGATATAATATTCATCGCGAAGTGTCATGTACACCTCGTATTCACTTCAAAAGAATGTAAGTGCGACACTTCCATGCTAGGAAATAGCGTCTGCAGATGGCTACGCGTCGAGGCAATAAGGTTCTAATGCTTCTTAGATCGCGATATCGCATCTCATTTCTATGTTTCGTGATAAGTTATAATATTCATTCCAAAGTGTCATGTATACCTCGAATTCACTTGAAAAGAATCTAAATGCGACATTTCCATGCTAGGAAATAGCCCTTGCAGATATCTCCGCATTGAGGCAGTAGAGTCCTAATGCTTCTTAAAACGAGATGTCGCATTTCATTACTGTGTTTCGTGATATGATATAATATTCATTGCGAAGTGTCATGCATACCTCCTGTTCACTCCAAACGAATGTAAATGCGACACTTCCTTGCCAGGAAATAGCGTTTGCAGATGTCTCCGTATCGTAGCATTAGAGTTCTAATGCTACTTAAAACGCGATATCGCATCACTCTTCTATGTTTCGTGATAATATATAATGTTCTTTGCGAAGTGTCATGCATACCTCGTATTCACTTCAAAAGAATGTAAATGCGACACTTCCATGCTAGCAAATAGCGTCTGCAGATGTCTACGCGTCGAGGCAATAAGGTTCTAATGCTTCTTAAAACGCGATATCGCTTCTCATGTATATGTTTCGTGATAAGATATAATATTCATTGCGAAGTGTCATGTATACCTCGTATTCACTTCAAAAGAATGTAAATCCGACTATTCCTTGCTAGGAAATAGAGTTTGCAGATGACAACGTGTCGTAGCAATAGAGTTCTAATGCTTCTTATATCGCGATATCGCATCTCAAATCTATGATTCGTGATAAGTTATAATATTCATTCCGAAGTGTCATGTATAGCTCGAATTCACTTCAAAAGAATATAAATGCGACACTTCCATGCTAGGTAATAGCGTTTGCGGATATCTGCGCATCGAGGCAATAGGGATCTAATGCTTCTTAAAACGCGATATCGCATCTGACTTCTATGTTACAGGATAAGATATAATATTCATTGCGAAGTGTCATGTATACCTCGTATTCACTTCAAAAGAATGTAAATGCGACTATTGCTTGCTAGGAAATAGCATATTCAGATGTATACGTATCGTAGCAATATAGTTCTAATGCTACTTAAATCGCGATATCGCATCTCATTTCTATGTTTCGTGATAAGATATAATGTTCATTGCGAAGTGTCATGTGTACCTCGTATTCACTTCAAAAGAATGTAAATGCGACTATTCCTTGCTAGGAAATAGCGTTTGCAGATGCCCTCGTATCGTAGCAGTAGATTTCTAATGCTTCTTAGATCGCGATATCGCATCTCATTCATGTGTTTCGTGATAAGATATAATATTCATTGCGAAGTGTCATGTATACCTCGTAATCACTCCAAACGAATGTAAATGCGACACCTCCTAGCTAGGAAATAGCGTATTCAGATGTCTACGTATCGTAGCAATAAAGTTCTAATGCTACACAAATCGCGATTTCGCATCTCATTCCTATGTTTAGTGATAAGATATAATATTCATTGCGAACTGTCATGTATACCTCGTATTCACTTCAAAAGAATGTAAATGCGACTATTGCTTGCTAGGAAATAGCGTTTGCAGATGTCTACGTATCGTAGCAATAGCGTTCTAATGCTTCCGATATCGCCATATCACATCTCATTTACATGTTTCGTGATAAGATATAATATTCATTGCGAAGTGTCATGTATACCTCGTATTCAATTCAAAAGAATGTAAATCCGACTATTCCTTGCTAGGAAGTAGCGTTTGCAGATGTTTCCGCATCGAGGTCATAGAGTTCTAATGCTTCTTAAAACGCGATATCCCATTTCTCTTCTATGTTTCATGATAAGATATAATATTCATTGCGAAGTGTCATGTATACCTCGTAGTCACATCAAAAGAATGTAAATGCGACTATTCCTTGCTAGGGCATAGCGTATTCAGATGTCTACGTATCGTAGCAATAGAGTTCTAATGCTACTTCAATCGCGATATGACACCTCATTTATATGTTTCGTGATAAGATACAATATTCATTGCGAAGTGTCATGTATACCTCGTATTCACTTCAAAAGAATGTAAATGCGAATCTTCCCTGCTGGGAAATAGCGTTTGCAGATGTCTACGTATCGTAGCAATGGAGTTCTAATGCTTCTCAAAACGCGATATCGCATCTCATTTCTATGCTTCATGATAAGATATAATATTCATTGCGAAGTGTCATGTATACCTCGTATTCACTTCAAAAGAATGTAAATGCGACACTTCCATGCTAGCAAATAGCGTCTGCAGATATCTACGCGTCGAGGCAATAAGGTTCTAATGCTTCTTAAACCGCGACATCGCATCACACTTCTATGATTCATGATAAGATATAATATTCATTGCGAAGTGTCATGTATACCTCGTATTCACTTCAAAGGAATGTAAATGCGACTATTCCTTGCTAGGAAATAGCGTTTGCAGATGCCTACGTATCGTTGCAATATACTTCTAATGCTGCTTAGATCGCGATGTCGCATCACATTTCTATGTTTCGTGATAAGTTATAATATTCACTGCGAGGTGTTATGTACACCTCGTATACACTTCAAAAGAATGTAAATGCGACACTTCCTTGCTAGGAAATAGTGTATTCAGATGTCTACGTATCGTAGCAATAGAGTTCTAATGCTTCTTAGATCGCGATATCGCATCTCATTTCTATGTTTCGTGATAAGTTATAATATTCATTCCAAAGTGTCATGTATACCTCGAATTCACTTGAAAAGAATCTAAATGCGACATTTCCATGCTAGGAAATAGCCCTTGCAGATATCTCCGCATTGAGGCAGTAGAGTCCTAATGCTTCTTAAAACGAGATGTCGCATTTCATTTCTGTGTTTCGTGATATGATATAATATTCATTGCGAAGTGTCATGCATACCTCCTGTTCACTCCAAACGAATGTAAATGCGACACTTCCTTGCCAGGAAATAGCGTTTGCAGATGTCTCCGTATCGTAGCATTAGGGTTCTAATGCTACTTAAAACGCGATATCGCATCACTCTTCTATGTTTCGTGATAAGATATAATGTTCTTTGCGAAGTGTCATGCATACCTCGTATTCACTTCAAAAGAATGTAAATGCGACACTTCCATGCTAGCAAATAGCGTCTGCAGATGTCTACGCGTCGAGGCAATAAGGTTCTAATGCTTCTTAAAACGCGATATCGCTTCTCATGTATATGTTTCGTGATAAGATATAATATTCATTGCGAAGTGTCATGTATACCTCGTATTCACTTCAAAAGAATGTAAATCCGACTATTCCTTGCTAGGAAATAGAGTTTGCAGATGACAACGTGTCGTAGCAATAGAGTTCTAATGCTTCTTATATCGCGATATCGCATCTCAAATCTATGATTCGTGATAAGTTATAATATTCATTCCGAAGTGTCATGTATAGCTCGAATTCACTTCAAAAGAATATAAATGCGACACTTCCATGCTAGGTAATAGCGTTTGCGGATATCTGCGCATCGAGGCAATAGGGATCTAATGCTTCTTAAAACGCGATATCGCATCTGACTTCTATGTTACAGGATAAGATATTATGTTCATTGTGAAGTGTCATGTGCACCTCGTATTCACTTCAAAAGAATGTAAATGCGAATCTTCCTTGCTAGGAAATAGCGTTTGCAGATGTCTACGTATCGGAGCAATGGAGTTCTAATGCTTCTCAAAACGCGATATCGCATCTCATTTCTATGCTTCATGATAAGATATAATATTCATTGCGAAGTGTCATGTATACCTCGTATTCACTTCAAAAGAATGTAAATGCGAATCTTCCTTGCTAGGAAATAGCGCTTGCAGATGTCTACGTTTCGTAGCAATAGTGTTCTAATGCTTCTCAAGACGCGATTTCGCATCTCATTTCTATGCTTCATGATAAGATATAATATTCATTGCGAAGTGTCATGTATACCTCGTATTCACTTCAAAAGAATGTAAATGCGAATCTTCCTTGCTAGGAAATAGCGCATGCTGGTGTCTACGTTTCGAAGCAATAGTGTTCTAATGCTTCTCAAAACGCGATATCGCATCTCACTTCTATGAGTCATGATAAGATATAATATTCATTGCGAAGTGTCATGTATACCTCGTATTATCTCCAAACGAATGTAAATGCGACACTTCCTTGCTATTAAATGGCGTTTTCAGATGTCTACGTATCTTAGCAATAGAGTTCTAATGCTACTTAAATCGCGATATCGCATCTCATTTATATGTTTCGTGATAAGATACAATATTCATTGCGAAGTGTCATGAGTACCTCGTATTCACTTCAAAAAAATGTAAATGCCACTATTGCTTGCTAGGAAATTGCGTTTGCAGATGTCTCCGCACCGAGGCCATAGAGTTCTATGCTTCTTGAAACGCGATATCGCATCTCTCTTCTATGTTTCATGATAAGATATAATATTCATTGCGAAGTGGCATGTATACCTCGCATTCACTCCAAACGAATGTAAATGCAACACTTCCTTGCTAGGAAATGGCGTATTCAGATGTCCACGTATCGTAGCAATAGAGTTCTAATGCTACATAAATCGCGATTTCGCATCTCATTTCTATGTTTCGTGATAAGATATAATATTCATTGCGAAGTGTCATGTATACCTCGTATTCACTTCAAAAGAATGTAAATGCGACTATTGCTTGCTAGGAAATAGCATATTCAGATGTATACGTATCGTAGCAATATAGTTCTTATGCTACTTAAATCGCGATATCGCATCTCATTTCTATGTTTCGTGATAAGATATAATGTTCATTGCGAAGTGTCATGTGTACCTCGTATTCACTTCAAAAGAATGTAAATGCGACTATTCCTTGCTAGGAAATAGCGTTTGCAGATGCCCTCGTATCGTAGCAGTAGATTTCTAATGCTTCTTAGATCGCGATATCGCATCTCATTCATGTGTTTCGTGATAAGATATAATATTCATTGCGAAGTGTCATGTATACCTCGTAATCACTCCAACGAATGTAAATGCGACACCTCCTAGCTAGGAAATAGCGTATTCAGATGTCTACGTATCGTAGCAATAAAGTTCTAATGCTACACAAATCGCGATTTCGCATCTCATTCCTATGTTTAGTGATAAGATATAATATTCATTGCGAACTGTCATGTATACCTCGTATTCACTTCAAAAGAATGTAAATGCGACTATTGCTTGCTAGGAAATAGCGTTTGCAGATGTCTACGTATCGTAGCAATAGAGTTCCAATGCTACTTAAATCGCGATATCGCATCTCATTTATATGGTTCGTGATAAGATATAATACTCATTGCCAAGAGTCATGTATACCTCGTATTCACTTCAAAAGAATGTAAGTGCGACACCTCCATGCTAGGAAATAGCGTTTGCAGATGTCTCCGCATCGAGGCCATAGAGTTCTAATGCTTCTGAAAACGCGATATCGCATCTCATTTCTATGTTTCCTGATAAGATATAATATTCATTGCGAAGTGTCATGTACACCTCGTATTCACTTCAAAAGAATGTAAATGCGACTATTGCTTGCTAGGAAATAGCGTTTGCAGATGTCTCCGCATCGAGGCCATAGAGTTCTAATGCTACTTGAAACGCGATATCGCATCTCTCTTCTATGTTTCATGATAAGATATAATATTCATTGCGAAGTGTCATGTATACCTCGTATACACATCAAGAGAATGTAAATGCGACTATTCCTTGCTAGGGCATAGCGTTTGCAGGTGCCTACGTATCGTAGCAATAGAGTTCTTAAGCTTCTTAGATCGCGATATCGCATCTCAATTGTATGTTTCGTGATAAGATAATATTCATTGGGAAGTGTCATGTACACCTCGTATTCACTTCAAAAGAATGTAAATGCGACTATTGCTTGCTAGGAAATAGCGTTTGCAGATATCTACGTATCGTAACCATAGAGTTCTAATGCTTCTCAAAACGCGATATCGCATCTCATTTCTATGCTTCATGATAAGATATAATATTCATTGCGAAGTGTCATGTGTACCTCGTATTCACTCCAAACGAATGTCTATGAGACACTTCCTTGCTAGGAAATAGACTGTTCAGATGTCTACGCATCGTAGCGATAGAGTTCTAATGCTTCTTTAAACGCGATACCGCATCTCTCTCCTATGTTGCATGATAAGATATAATATTCATCGCGAAGTGTCATGTACACCTCTTATTCACTTCAAAAGAATGTAAGTGCGACACTTCCATGCTAGGAAATAGCGTTTGCTGATGTCTCCGTATCGATGCCATAGAGTTCTAATGCTTCTTAAAACGCGATATCGCATCTCTCTTCTATGTTTCATGATAAGATATAATATTCATTGCTATGTGTCATGTACACCTCGTATTCACTTCAAAAGAATGTAAGTGCGACACTTCCATGCTAGGAAATAGCGTTTGCTGATGTCTCCGCATCGATGCCATAGAGTTCTAAAGCTTCCTAAAACACCATATCGCATTTCTCTTCTATGTTTCATGATAAGATATAATATTCATTGCGAAGTGTCATGTTTACCTCGCATTCACTACAAAAGAATGAAAATGCGACACTTCCATGCTAGGAAATAGCGTCTGCAGATGTCTAGGCGCCGAGGCAATAGAGTTCTAATGCTTCTTATATCGTGATATCGCATCTCATTTCTATGTTTCATTATAAGATATAATATTCATTGCGAAGTGTCATGTATACCTCGTATTCACTTCAAAAGAATGTAAATGCGACTATTCCTTGCTAGGAAATAGCGTTTGCAGATGCCTACGTATCGTAGAAATATACTTCTAATGCTGCTTAGATCGCGATGTCGCATCTCATTTCTATGTTTCGTGATAAGTTATAATATTCACTGCGAGGTGTTATGTACACCTCGTATACACTTCAAAAGAATGTAAATGCGACACTTCCTTGCTAGGAAATAGTGTATTCAGATGTCTACGTATCGTAGCAATAGAGTTCTAATGCTACATAAATCTCGATATCGCATCTCATTTATGTGTTTCGTGATAAGATATAATATTCATCGCGAAGTGTCATGTACACCTCGTATTCACTTCAAAAGAATGTAAGTGCGACACTTCCATGCTAGGAAATAGCGTCTGCAGATGTCTACGCGTCGAGGCAATAAGGTTCTAATGCTTCTTAGATCGCGATATCGCATCTCATTTCTATGTTTCGTGATAAGTTATAATATTCATTCCAAAGTGTCATGTATACCTCGAATTCACTTGAAAAGAATCTAAATGCGACATTTCCATGCTAGGAAATAGCCCTTGCAGATATCTCCGCATTGAGGCAGTAGAGTCCTAATGCTTCTTAAAACGAGATGTCGCATTTCATTTCTATGTTTCGTGATATGATATAATATACATTGCGAAGTGTCATGCATACCTCCTGTTCACTCCAAACGAATGTAAATGCGACACTTCCTTGCTAGGAAATAGCGTTTGCAGATGTCTACGTATCGTAGCAATAGAGTTCTAATGCTACTTAAATCGCGATATCGCATCTCATTTATATGTTTCGTGATAAGATATAATATTCATTGCGAAGTGTCGTGTACTCCTCGTATTCACTTCAAAAGTATGAAAATGCGACTATTGCTTGCTAGGAAATAGCGCATGCTGGTGTCTACGTTTCGAAGCAATAGTGTTCTAATGCTTCTCAAAACGCGATATCGCATCTCATTTCTATGCTTCATGATAAGATATAATATTCATTGCGAAGTGTCATGTATACCTCGTATTCACTTCAAAAGAATGTAAATGCGACACTTCCATGCTAGCAAATAGCGTCTGCAGATATCTACGCGTCGAGGCAATAAGGTTCTAATGCTTCTTAAACCGCGACATCGCATCACACTTCTATGATTCATGATAAGATATAATATTCATTGCGAAGTGTCATGTATACCTCGTATTCACTTCAAATGAATGTAAATGCGACTATTCCTTGCTAGGAAATAGCGTTTGCAGATGCCTACGTATCGTAGCAATATACTTCTAATGCTGCTTAGATCGCGATGTCGCATCTCATTTCTATGTTTCGTGATAAGTTATAATATACACTGCGAGGTGTTATGTACACCTCGTATACACTTCAAAAGAATGTAAATGCGACACTTCCTTGCTAGGAAATAGTGTATTCAGATGTCTACGTATCGTAGCAATAGAGTTCTAATGCTACATAAATCTCGATATCGCATCTCATTTATGTGTTTCGTGATAAGATATAATATTCATCGCGAAGTGTCATGTACACCTCGTATTCACTTCAAAAGAATGTAAGTGCGACACTTCCATGCTAGGAAATAGCGTCTGCAGATGTCTACGCGTCGAGGCAATAAGGTTCTAATGCTTCTTAGATCGCGATATCGCATCTCATTTCTATGTTTCGTGATAAGTTATAATATTCATTCCAAAGTGTCATGTATACCTCGAATTCACTTGAAAAGAATCTAAATGCGACATTTCCATGCTAGGAAATAGCCCTTGCAGATATCTCCGCATTGAGGCAGTAGAGTCCTAATGCTTCTTAAAACGAGATGTCGCATTTCATTTCTATGTTTCGTGATATAATATAATATTCATTGCGAAGTGTCATGCATACCTCCTGTTCACTCCAAACGAATGTAAATGCGACACTTCCTTCCTAGGAAATAGCGTTTGCAGATGTCTACGTATCGTAGCAATAGTGTTCTAATGCTTCTCAAAACGCGATATCGCATCTCATTTCTATGCTTCATGATAAGATATAATATTCATTGCGAAGTGTCATGTGTACCTCGTATTCACTCCAAACGAATGTCTATGAGACACTTCCTTGCTAGGAAATAGCCTGTTCAGATGTCTACGTATCGTAGCGATAGAGTTCTAATGCTTCTTTAAACGCGATATCGCATCTCTCTCCTATGTTGCATGATAAGATATAATATTCATTACGAAGTGTTACGTATACCTCGTATTCACTTCAATAGAATGTAAATGCGACACTTCCATGCTAGGAAATAGCGTTTGCAGGTGTCTCCGCATCGAGGCCATAGAGTTCTAATGCTTCTTAAGACGCGATATCGCATCTCACTTATATGTTACATGATAAGATATAATATTCATTGCGAAGTGTCATGTATACCTCGTATTCTCTCCAAACGAATGTAAATGCGTCACTTCCTTGCTAGGAAATGGCGTATTCAGATGTCT